>NC_051213.1:47169668-47447168 GCF_015220715.1 Pygocentrus nattereri | reverse complement strand
CGCCTTGAAAGTGGACCATTTTATATAAACACAGTACTGCGCGAAAGTCTGAGGCACACAAGACACATTTTCAAAATCTATTTATCTGTATAGTTTGTGTTTATTTGCTGAGAAAAGTGTTAATATTTGAATAAACAAAATGTATAGAATATTAATTAATAATGATGTGATGTAATTGATGATATTAACGAGTCTCTGTGGCGGCTGTGAAGGTGTCCAGGAAAAATATGGACCCGAGAAATTCTTGTTCCTTTTTATAGTTTTTCTGTTTATTTGAATTATGAATACGACTTTATTCTAATGTATATTGTGATAAACTCACTGCTGAGGTCAACTGTTTAAAAATTTGCTTAGATGCCTAAAACTCTCACACAGTGCTGTATGTCATCGTTGTCGGGACAAAACTTTCACTGTTTGTGTTTTTAATATAAAATTTTTCATATAAACACAAAAAAGCTCGAACTCATTCTTGTGTGCATGCTGGACTCAGGCTGGTCGAAGCGAGTTGAGTACACGCCAGGCTCCGGCAGCATCCCCCTCTTCCCCAGCCTGCACCTGGAGACGTGTGAAGAGACGGTTTGGAACATCCAGGCCACTGTAGAGCTCCAGACGGGCCACATTGGGAAAGGCTGTGACCGGGACAGCTACTCTGACCGCTCCGTCAGGAGGCTCTGTGGTGAGTGAAAGCGCTTCAGGATTCCGTGGTTTTCGTTAGATTTATTTTTTCCTCGAAGGTCCATTTATGACGTCCCTGTGGTTGTACGTACCAGTCATTACTAGAAGGAGAAAGTTTGTGAACAGACTTTAAGTTGGAACTTATGAGTGATTACTAAAATAATATCAAGCAAAATGTTGATTGACCGTTCCACAGCAATGGTCAGTCAACATATTGCTTGGTGTTGCTTGGTTGTCGCTCTGGTATGCCAGATATGAGGTGTTGCTAGCTCATTGCTGTGGTGTCCCAGGTGGTTGCTAAGGTGTTATTTGGGCATTGCTCTTGTATTGGTAGCTAAGGTTTTACTAAGCCATTGCTATAGTATCCCAGGTGGTTGCTGAGGTGTAGCTAAGCCATTGCTGTGGTGTTCCAGGTGGTTTTTAAGGTGTTACTAGGGCATTGCTCCTGTATTGGTTGCTAAGGGTTTACTACACCATTGCTGTGGTATCCCACGTGGTTGCTAAGGTGTTGCTAGGGCATTGCTCTTGAATCGTTTGCTAAGGTTTTGCTAAGCCATGGCTTTGGTGTCCCAGGTGGTTGCTAAGGTGTGACAAGGGCTTTGCTCTTTTATTGGTTGCTAAAGTTTTCCTGAACCATTGCTATGGTGTCCCAGGTGGTTGTTAAGATGCTATTTGGCTATTGCTAATATGTGGTGTATACATGCTAGTATGCGATTCTGTATGTAATCTCTGTTAGGGTTTTTGTGAAATCATTTGTAGAAGTCAAATTTTAAAGTTTCTTAACACGGTGGAGGCTTTATTAAGCCTATTAGGTCTTTTTGCCTCTCCCTAACTATCTACAGTGATATTTCTATAGTGTGTTAATAATATTAATAAACTCAAAACAACTTTCTTGTTTACCAATTGTGGTAGCCCTAGTTTTATATATATATATAAAAGATTTAGCAGTTTGGCTCCACCCATTTAACCTGAGGTTTTAAGGAGTATTTCAGCTCTAAATTCAATCTGAACAAGAGACCAGACAGGCAGCCAATCAGAATGAAGCTCATTTGCATATTCAAGCACTAAAAGGCATGTTCTCATAAAAATTGATTCCTCGTAATGTCGTGAGTGGACCTTAGAGAAGGCGTTAAATAGAAAAAAAAAGCGGGATTGTAGCAGTTTAGAGGTTGAGCTGTTTCGCAGGTCAGCGCGTGAAGCTGTGGGGGGCACAGTATCACCTCCACCCCACCCCAGTGATGCTAGGCCTGCTTCAGTAACTGCTGATCCATAATTCCACATTACTCTGGATACGGTTCAGGTTTAGAGTGAAGGAAAGTGCTTTCAGATTAGTATTCAAGCGGCTGCTGCGCTCTGTGTCGAATGCACAAGAGGATGCCGTCTGCTTTAGCGCTTACGAGCGGATTAAAAGGATTCCGTCTCCCAGTTGCAGACCCTGATGTGCGAGAGTTAATAACGTGCCGTTTCTTCTCGTGACAGAAAATTGTGTGTAAAGACGAGGATTAGCTTTTTTTAGAGCGTGTTTTCCCTCCTTGTTTTCAGTTTAATGAGATTATAGCACGGCAAGCTATTCTGATGCTCTTGAAAAAAATCTTGGATTCATCAACTGGCGTCCCGTTCTGCTCTTCACATCGGCACAGATTGGTCTGTGTGTTAGAGGGGCTCTCAGGCCAAGATGGAAAGTGTAGCCATTGCTACGTCTGTCGTAAACATGCCTGCTCACCTCCTACGGCGATCACCCAGCAGCAGTCCTCGGTTTTTCGTGGCTGAAAGGCTAAGAAAGCGTCCTTTCTGATGATTTGTGTTGAAGGTGGAAGGGGCTTTAGCTGGTTGGCTTCAGATCATCATTACATTGACAAGAATCACCCAAACGAGGAGAAAAGACTTCAGACGAGCAGCGCATCAAGCTAAAAGCTAACGTTAACAAGGTCACCTCAGGTTTTTCTTTGTTTTTCTGTAAAAAGCCTGTCAGTATTGTGCTGAATAAAGACAGATTTGCTGTGGTGTGTAGAGTTTTGTTCAACTTACCTCAGATTTGTCTTCGTTTCTAAGCAGAAACCTTGTCAGTTTTGTGCTGAATAAAGACAGAAATGCTGTATATTGTTATAGTTTTGATCAGTGGCTGAGGCGCAACAAGCTAAAAGCTAACATGAACAAAGTAGCTGGCTATTTAAGTTAAGTGAGACTTTTTTAATCCCACAAACGGGGGAATTCCAGCTCCGCATTTAACCCATCCGTGAAGTGAAACACAACATACACACTAGTGAATACACACACACTAGGGGGCAGTGAGCACACTTGCCCGGAGCGGTGGGCAGCCCTATCCACAGCTCCCGGGGAGCAATTGGGGGTTAGGTGTCTTGCTCAAGGACACCTCAGTCATGGACTGTCGGTGCTGGAGACCTTCCGGTCACAAGGCCAGCTCCCTAACCTCCAGCCATGCCATAACTGCCCCATTTAGACACATTACCTTAGATTTTTCTTCTTTTCTCTGTAAAAACCTGTCAGTTTTGTGCTGAATAAAGACAGAATTGCTGTGTTTCTTTACAATTTTGACCAACAACTGAGGTAAGAGTCACCCTAATGCTAGCCTGGTTGTGTTTAGTAGCCTGTAGATCAGTAGCTAGGCTAACAGTCAAGATTGGTTGAGACCACAGGGTTCTATGATGTATTTATGTGATGCATGCTGGGTATTGTAGTGAGAACACGTTGGTAAACGAAAAAAAAAGAAAACAGTATAAAATTAAAAAGGTGTATAAAATCTGAACGGATAAACGTTTAATTTACTGTTTTTCGTCCCCACAGGTGCCGTGAGGGGTGAGGTCGATCTGCTCCCGCCTCCCTCTCCGGCGGCCAATTGGACCGCGGCGCTGCCCACCTTGCCCTCCTCTGATTCGTCGTTGGTCTTCTCCTTCAATGGCTCCGCCCACGTCGCCGTGGTGCCCGACTCGGTCGCCTCGATGGTGTCGGGGGACCACTTCACTCTCCAGCTGTGGATGCGAAGGGGCGGAGCCAGCACTCAGCCGCCAGCCAATCAGGCGAGAGGGACCCGCAAAGAAGAGGAAACCATCATCTGCAGCACGGTGAAGAACGGTCAGTCACGTCTCAGACCTTCTGCATGTGTTTATTTAGCTGTTTGTGATTTGTTCTAGTTGTTGGTTCTAGAAAACTGGAACTTTTTTCATTTGGTCATCCGTCCAGAGCTAACGGCTGTAGTTTTATTGCCTGCTTCCAGGACCTAATGGTACTTGAGGCTGGTCTTTGCTGTCTCTTTGCAACAAGTTGACAAATTTTTACTCTTCCAGATGAAGATAAGTCACCAGACACTGTTACCTCACCGATAATTGCACCGTGATGTGACCTAGATCTGTATACTACAGATCTACCTACACTATACCAATAAGGGTCCTTGGGCAAGACTCCTAACACCACCTTGGCCTGCCTATGTAAAATGATCAAATTGTAAGTCGCTCTGGATAAGAGCGTCAGCCAAATGCCATAAATGTAAATGTGTACTGATGTGTCATTTACTATTTTTAAAATTATTAGCAGAGAACGTGTAGACAGGAGAACTGCTACCGGGTTCCTCGAACACTAGAGGGCGCTCCTGAGTGAGTCCAAATTTGATGGACTCAAGCATTTGAGCAAAATCGTTTATAAATGCTTCACTGTTTTGATATAAAAGAACACAAATCATTTCCATGAACACAAAACAGCATAAAACATTTTAACACCGCTGTTATTTTTTCAGCCGTTTTTAAACTGGAGTTTAAAACGGCTTCTCGTGTACGTTCATGAAGTCAGTGAGCGCAAACAGCCAATGAGCTGCTCCGCTTGCCAACCAGTCAGCACTCAGTTGCAGTAATGTCCACGTCCTGCTGCCCAAAACCGTTTGCTGTAGAAAACAGGAAACAGAGGTGAGTTTTTTGGGGTTTTTAGGTGAAATTCATCCTTCTGCTTCATAAAATTAAGGAAATGTTCTGGGATTATATTGTAAAGTTCAGCTGGCAAACACACCACCACCACGTCAGTGTCACTACAGTGCTGAGAATGACCCACCACCCAAACAGTACCTGCTCTGTGAGGGTCCATGGGGGTCCTGACCACTGAAGAACAGGGTAACAGAGTATCAGAGAAACAGATGGACTACGGTCTGTAACTGTAGAACTACAGAGACCAGCTATACAGTAAGTGGAGTTGGTAAAACGGACAATGAGCGTAGAAACGAGGAGGTGGTCAGAATGTTACGTCTCTTATGCCTATATATATATATATATATATATATATGAACATATAAGAATATATATATAACTTTTGACTGGTACTGTAGACGAGCAAAGTGTGGAATGGCTTATCCGGCTAAAGAGCTGCTTTGAAGAGCTGCTGACAGCAGATGACCACCCAACGCTTTTAAGCTGAGTCACAGAGCAGAAAATGAATATATAAATAAGTACAGGACAGCAGCGAGCATTAATTTTTCTCCCCCACGCTCTGAGAGCTGGTACTCTGACAAGATTTACTTTCTTCCTTCCTAGATTACTGGCTGCTGAGGCTGAGATGGACTGCTGACAGGAAATTGAATAAAGAGCTGGATGAATGACTGTAGCGTGTGTCTGAAGCCAGATACCACTGAGTAACCATGAGATGTCTCTGTTTGTTGTTATTGACAGATGACTCGTATTCGCACTACTCGCTGTCTGTGCACGGCTGCCGCCTTTCCCTCTTCTACTGGCCGGACGTGTCGGCTGCGCGGCCGGTCAAATTCCTCTGGAAGCTGGAACAGGTAATCTGGGCCTTGTTTCTTTGCAATTCTAATAGCAAACCAGTAATGGACGCCTGTGGAAACTATGAGGCATGATGTTTATGGCTGGAGTGGTCCTCCTTCTCCATCACTCTGTGCGACGCTAGCTGACGTACCAGCATTAGTGATTAGTGTTCTCCTCCAAGCGTGTTGAGCTGTTGAGAAACTTTGGCCATGATAGAAAATTTAGCTAAAATTACTTTTTAAAAGCTTTTCAAGACAGCTGCTGCTGTTTTTAGCTATGCTAATGTGATTTTGTCTATAAGTAATACTTATTGTCCCACAAACGGGGAAATTCCACCTCTGCATTTAACCCATCCATGAAGTGAAACCACATACACAATAGGGAACACACACACACTAGGGGGCAGTGAGCACACTTGCCCGGAGCGGTGGGCAGCCCTATCCACAGCGCCCAGGGAGCAGTTGGGGGTTAGGTGTCTTGCTCAAGGACACCTCAGTCATGGACTGTCGGCCCTGGGGATCGAACCGGACTTACCTTTATTATTTGTCTACTGTCTTGACTTTTTGACCCTCAGCTCACAACTAACACTGCACTTTGCCCCCCCAAGACAAAGAGTTTGGATTACCTGAATTAGGCCTAATCCTGTTTCTTATTTTTACCCCCACCCCTGTTATAATGGGCAGTGGTTGAAATCTTCCTCTATGAAATGAGCCCCTCAAATAAAGAGCATCACTTAATTATCAGCTACCAGCGCTGCTCTGTAGGCGACCCTGCCCGTCTGCAGGGACAGCAGAGGAGGGGAAAGTTCAGCTCCTCACTGCTGGGCTTTAGTTACATTTAGGGATCATACGCCTTCAAAGAGGGGGGCAGTTATTTATCATCACCCCCCCCAATTCTTCAGTGATATGAAGCTGAAGTCAGATATTCACCAGACTCTTGTTCGAATTTTCCCGTTCCACCTTAAATGGAGCAGCAGTTACATGCTGGAGCTTATGGCAGCAAAACTTAAATCCATTTAAGGTGGAACGGGAAATTTAGCCAGCTAGCTACCAAGACATCAGCATAATATTAGTGATTTTTTTATTGCAGCATTAAACTGAGATAATACAGTCGTCATATTCTTAACATAGAAAAATCTCACATTTGTGGGTTTCTTTGGCCGCTTCTGCAGCCGCCTTGCCGGTTTTCCTTTCTTTCTTCTTCTTCACACTCTACCTTTCTATCTCAACAAGAATCAGGACCCCCTACCCCAGACATGACCACCCAGAACGGAGGGGTAGGGCTAAGTGGTAGGGGTGAAATGGGCCTGGGCCTTAGAGTAATACGCCATATTAAAGGACTCTAATCTGATCGAGAGCCTAATCAGGAGATCTCTAATTCAATTCTGAGATGATTCCTGAAGGACAGGTCATTTTTTTTGTAGTAAACTAATTCAGAACATTCAGTTCACCAGAAACATCCAGCTGATGGTGGCCCTGCGGTGAGAAACTGGCCACCGGCGAAGCAAAACCGAGAAAACCGGATAAACTCGTTGAAAAGACGTGCCATATTTCAGCTTGTGCGTGCTGTTGTGTGTTATTGTTGCTCTGAGGTCTTAAAACGGTATTAAAAAGCACTGAGTTGGATTTTTTTTTACATTTCTGAACCTCCTCGCGGTCTGAGGTGAGTGTGATGATTTAGGAGTGAAGTTAGCGACATGCTAATTTGTGGACTGTAAGCTTGTTAGCCACAGTAATGTCTTGGTTTAAACCTCTTTTCTCAGCGGTCAGTGTGTTTGTGCCTGTAAAAGCACCAGGCAACATTCATTTACGGCATTTGGCTGACGCTCTTATCCAGAGCAACTTACAGTTTGATCATTTTATACAGGGAGGCCAAGGTGGTGTTAGGAGTCTTGCCCAAGGACTCTTATTGGTATAGTGTAGGGTGTTTACCCAGGTGGGGATTGAACCCCAGTCTACAGTGTAGAAGGCTGAGGTGTTACCCACTACACTAACCACCAACATTCAAATGAATGCAGAGAAATATTAGTGCAATAAAAATGACCAAGAACTTGTGAGCTAAGACTAATGACTAAGCTTGTGAGCTAGTTTGGTTCGGATTGATTAGCCAAACCAGGTCTTGCGTGATAACTAAGGATCACTGGGCTTCGTCGAGGAGCTGGTTAAACAAACGTACCAAAAATAACAACTTTTTACTAATGTGGTTTGTATTTATTCTAATTTGAGGGGTTTTTCAGAGCAAATAAAAACTTACTGACCACACAGTACAGCACGTTAGCATCGTAGCTCCAAGGTATAAAACCAGAGAGGCAAACTGGACACCGAAGGTGTTTCTGATCGACTCTGTTTGGGGGGAAAACCGTGTGAATTAAGTTCATTGCTTGAATCCGTGGGCTTGGTAGCTTTTGCATTAGCGTTTGTGAGTGATGAGACAGACAGGGCGGTCAAATGTATGATTTTCGTTGGGGGTGGGGGGTGGGGGGGGGTAGTCTGGTGTGGCAGATGGATCTACACTCAGCAGATTAAGGATGGGGGGATGCAGTCTGTTCCAGAAAGACGGAGAGAAAGGGTCCTTTATACACGGCTGATTTTGGCTTCCTGTTTCGACGTTTCCGTTCCACCTTAAATGGTGCAGCTGCTGCATTACTTAAGGTGGAACGGAAGCTTTGAATAAAAAGCTGGCGATTAGGGAGCTAAATTTAGTGACTTTGCCCTCGTTTTCTGCATGTTCCACGTCTTTGTTGACCTTCTTGCTCTGACCTCTGCAGGTTTGTGACAGTGAGTGGCATCACCTCTCGCTCAGCGTGCAGTTCCCCTCCGTCACACTCTACGTAGACGGCGTGACCTTCGATCCAGCGCTCATCCACGACAACGGAGCCATCCCTAACCCAGCCCCACGTCAGCGGCTGGTCATTGGAGCATGCTGGGGTATGTAGTGTATGTTCACATGAGGACCTGCTCATATGGAAAATGTATCACTAATATTTATACTAGGTGTGCTCAAGTGCTCAGCTCTAGTGGTGCGTTATAATGTTTCAGAGTCAGTGAGTCAATGAATCAATGAATCAGTCAGAGTCTGACCCAAAGTTGGAGAGAGAATCGAGTCGTGTTTGAGAGGCGCAGACTTGAGTTTTGGCCCCCTTCTGCATTTCAGACCAGTCAGAGTTTATCGAACATGTTTGATTTTTTTGGCCCGACTCTTTGCGTACCTACAACTACAGTAATTTTACTTCAGTTTTTTGCAAACTATGCTGCACTAAATCCAATATTTATGCTCACTTTGCAATGAAACGTAGTCACTGTTCAGGTACAGATGATATCCTTGATATCCTCAGAAAAGTGTATTGTGACATAGTTTAGCATGATAACGTTAAAATGTAGTCGTGTTGAGACATTATGGTGCTGATCAGGGGCGTCAGCTCGTCTGGGCATCAGAGGCTATTGAATATTTTCTAACCAGCCTTGATCCTCATAACGTTAACATATCACACGTTTCACTCTGACTTGATTACACATTCTCATCACCCACGGTTTCACTCAGGGTCGCATTCACCCTGAGAGAGAGAGGGAAGGAGAGGGGCACGGACAGAGAGCAAGAAGGAGAGAGTGTGCGTGCAAGAGTGCAGCGCGATAGAGTGAGACGCGAGAGAAAGAGAGAGCGTGTGCGCGAGAGAGAGAGAGCGAGCGAGGCCGTGATAGAGAGAGCGAGAGAGAGGGATGCTGTGGTCCTGAAACAGAGTGAGGGGGGGAGGGAGGGAGGGAGGGAGAGAGAGAGAGAGAGACTGAGAGAGAGAGAAAGAGAGAGAGAGCGTGTGCCCGAGAGAGAGAGCGAGCGAGGCCATGATAGAGAGAGCGAGAGAGAGGGAAGCTGTGGTCCTGAGACAGAGTGAGGGGGGGAGGGAGGGAGGGAGAGAGAGAGAGAGAGACCGAGAGACAGAGAGAGAGAGAGAGAGAGAGAGAAAGAGAGAGCGTGTGCCCAAGAGAGAGAGCGAGCGAGGCCGTGATAGAGAGAGCGAGAGAGAGGGAAGCTGTGGTCCTGAGACAGAGTGAGGGAGGGAGGGAGGGAGAGAGAGAGAGAGAGAGAGAGAGAAAGAGAGAGCGTGTGCCCAAGAGAGAGAGCGAGCGAGGCCGTGATAGAGAGAGCGAGAGAGAGGGAAGCTGTGGTCCTGAGACAGAGTGAGGGAGGGAGGGAGGGAGAGAGAGAGAGAGAGAGAGAGAAAGAGAGAGCGTGTGCCCAAGAGAGAGAGCGAGCGAGGCCGTGATAGAGAGAGCGAGAGAGAGGGAAGCTGTGGTCCTGAGACAGAGTGAGGGAGGGAGGGAGGGAGAGAGAGAGAGAGAAAGAGAGAGAAAGAGAGAGAGACCGAGAGAGGGAGCAAGAGAAAGAGAGAGCGTCTGCGCGAGAGAGAGGGAAGCTGTGGTCCTGAGACAGAGTGAGAGAGAGACCAAGAGAGAGACCGAGAGACGAGAGAGAGAGACGAGAGAGAGAGACGAGAGAGAGAGAGAGAGGGAGAGAGAGAGAGACTGAGAGAGAGAGAAAGAGAGAGAGAGCGTGTGCCCGAGAGAGAGAGCGAGCGAGGCCATGATAGAGAGAGCGAGAGAGAGGGAAGCTGTGGTCCTGAGACAGAGTGAGGGGGGGAGGGTGGGAGGGAGAGAGAGAGAGAGACCGAGAGACTGAGAGAGAGAGAGAGAGAGAGAGAGAAAGAGAGAGCGTGTGCCCAAGAGAGAGAGCGAGCGAGGCCGTGATAGAGAGAGCGAGAGAGAGGGAAGCTGTGGTCCTGAGACAGAGTGAGAGAGAGACCAAGAGAGAGACCGAGAGACGAGAGAGAGAGAGAGGGAGAGAGAGAGAGAGAGAGAGAGAGAGAGAGACAGAGACAGAGAGAGAGAGAGAGAGAGAGAGCGCTGGGGCTGAATCTCAAACAGCTCCCTGCTCCCTACTTAGTGCACTACGTAGGAATGTTAATACTGGATCCTGCAGCCCAACAGAGCAAAGTACAGCTAAGAAATAGTCATTTGAGACTCCGACACACCCACACTCCATAAATGATGCACTGTTCGGCTGTAGAGGCTAGAATTCCTAAACTTTCATATCTAGAACACTATTTAGGGAGTACAGAGCCGTATGGGATTCAGCCTGGGTTTGATGTGACTTCTGACTGAAACACAGACATTTGAATCCATTCAAGTTGCATTTTTTAGACTTTTATTCTGCTGTTTTACTGTAAATCATACTGCTTTAATACAAGCCTGTGATATTATTGATGAAGGTGTTTTGGCTGTTGGCTCTTTAAGCCTGTAAACTCGCTGACCAGCCCAGTTCTGGTTAAGAACATAAGTTGCCCCTCAGTTTAAACAAAGAACTGGTTCTTGCTTCATCAGTACACTCGGTGGTCCATGGCAGCAGCATTAGAGTCAAAGATTATTCCATTTACGGTACAAGGGTTTTTCCGTGCTGTGGCGCAGTGACAGAGTTCAGTTGTTATATGTCGTATATCGTGGATTTTACTACGGCTTCAAATGCGGCTCAGCCAATCAGATTGTAGAACCAGAACTATCCTCTGTGCATAAGCGTGTCAGAGATGTAGGAACGTTCCAGCAGTAGCGCTGATGCTAAAGGAGCCTGGACTTTCTCTTCTTTAATTACACGGTGTGCGTCTGTTTCAGTCTGCTATTAATACTCTCTGACTCATCTATTATTCAGCAAAACACAAAAACAGCTCTGTACGCGTACGAGAGTGAGACGGATGCCCAGCCGGGCTTTTAGTCTCCTGCTGTTCTCCTCACCGCACCGTGAAGTTTGTTAATCACCTTTCAGAATTCCTCCATTATAGCACAGATGACATTAGATTAAGGGCATAATCTATAGGCATTTATGTGGTTTCCCTCCCTCCCCCCCATGACTGGGACGATGACGGGGACGATGACTGGGGCGGATTTAGAAGGGCAGAAATTTCACTAACTGACTTGATGACCTCACTTGAGCTGTTAGAAATGGGTGTGGCTGAAACACCTGAACTCCCGATTGTCCGGTCTGATTCTGTGATTCTGTGATGTTTTTCGTACGTTCTTTGTTAAATTCCCTAATTTTTTCTATAGGAATGAGTGGGGTGGGAAATTGCACGACCATCTACTGTACCTCTTCAACCGAAAGACACGAATCTCATGGCAGGCCCCCGAGCACAAATTCAATGTTGTTCTGACCTGCACTCATCTGTTTGTCATTTCTTTCCGTCCCTCGTTTCTCCCATAGAGTCTCATTCATTTTCAGACTCTATTACTTTGATGCCCTACAGCCACCAAACTTCATGTACTCGCTAAGGGAAAGACTTCAAACTCTACTGCACAGCCATACTGACCCGTACTCCTCTATGTGTCATTTTTTCATCCCTTGTTCTTCACATAGACTCCCATTTATTTTCAGAAACACGTGGCTGCCACTTGGCAACTACCTACAAGCAAATAAACACCCCATACACCATGGCAACAGCCAAGCAACCACATGAGATACCATAGCAACTGCCTAGCAACACCTTAGCAACCACCTGGGATACCATAGTAACCGTCTAGTAACAACCTAGCAGGAAGTGGGAACCATTTAAGCTGCGCAGTTCTTTTTTGTAATAATAATATTATTCAAATTAAAATAAAAAAAATTAAAGAACAAAAAGGGCATAATGGCTTAGCTTCCAATCAGCTACTTTACAGCTTGTGCAGTTACTATAAACTGTGTGCTATTTACCAGCTTTCTTTTCTTTTTTTGGTCTAAATCTGTCTTTTTATGATCTATGCAGTTGTTCAGTGTTCCAGAAGTGCTGATGCTACTCATCATGTACTCAGAAACATGTGCTGTGATGCAGTTTATCACTGTAACGATAACGTATCGTCATATTTCTCACATGCACTGGATAGTCCTCTAATGATTGTGGTAATATTTCACTCCTTTTCTGCCTCCCTCCTTTCCCCTCGCTCCCTCCCTCTCATTGACCTTCACCATCTCAGAGCCAGAGGAGAAGCAGAAAGATATTCTAAACAACAGCATTCCCGAAGGCAAGGACACAGGTCAGTTTCAGGCTCCAAAGAACCGTGTCTGTGTCTGAGAGTTCGTGTCTGAGAGATCATGAAATCCCCAAGAAATTCAGCTTTGCTTAAATACACTGAATACATGAATGTAGAGAAATCTGAAGGAATTATTTGCACCATTGTGGAACACAGACAATAACCAATGAATAAAAAAATGAAAATGAAAAACTAGTATTCGTACGCTTTAAGGGCTCATGCCCGTAATGGTGATTCTGTGTAATTTTCTCTCTCAGCCGTCTCTGTCTTGTTACTGTCCTCAGGGAAGTTTGTGGGTGGTTACCGGGGCTTGTTGTCAGGGGTGACGGTACGTCCGGGAAGTGTGGAGCCCCACAGTGTAGTGGAGTGTCTGTATGCCTGCAGAGAGGGCCTGGATTTCGGAGACCTGGAGACTCTAGGCTCTGGCATGAAGGTAATGTAGAACCCAACATGATGACACGACAACACTTGTACTGTAGCACAACACTCATACTGTAACAGTACAACATTCAGAACACAACACTTACCGTTAAACAGCAGCACACATACTGCAACATAACACTTGCGAAGCTACAATCGTACTGCAATAATACAACACTTGTACTGTAAACAACACTCATACTATAAAGGAACACTTGTACTGCAACACAGCAGTCATCGTAACACAACTCATGCTGTAATAACACTATACTACACTATAAAACACTCACACTATAACGCAACACTCGTACTGCAACACTCGTACTATAATGCAACACTCGTACTGCAACACTCATACTATAACGCAACACTCGTACTATAACGCAACACTCGTACTGCAACACCACACTCGTACTGCAACACTCATACTATAACGCAACACTCGTAGAGCAACACCACACTCGTAGAGCAACACCACACTCGTACTGCAACACCACACTCGTACTGCAACACTCATACTATAACGCAACACTCGTACTGCAACACTCATACTATAACGCAACACTCGTACTATAACGCAACACTCGTACTGCAACACTCATACTATAACGCAACACTCGTACTGCAACACTCATACTATAACGCAACACTCGTACTGCAACACTCGTACTATAACGTAACACTCGTACTATAACGCAACACTCGTACTATAACGCAACACTCGTACTGCAACACTCATACTATAACGCAACACTCGTAGAGCAACACCACACTCGTAGAGCAACACCACACTCGTACTGCAACACCACACTCGTACTGCAACACTCATACTATAACGCAACACTCGTACTGCAATACTCATACTATAACGCAACACTCGTACTGCAACACTCGTACTATAACGCAACACTCGTACTGCAACACTCGTACTATAACGCAACACTCGTACTGCAACACTCGTACTATAAGGCAACACTCGTACTGCAACACCACACTCGTACTGCAACACCACACTCGTATTGCAACACTCATACTATAACGCAACACTCGTAGAGCAACACCACACTCGTAGAGCAACACCACACTCGTACTGCAACACCACACTCGTACTGCAACACTCATACTATAACGCAACACTCGTACTGCAACACTCATACTATAACGCAACACTCGTACTGCAACACTCGTACTATAACGCAACACTCGTACTGCAACACTCGTACTATAACGCAACACTCGTACTGCAACACTCGTACTATAACGCAACACTCGTACTGCAACACCACACTCGTACTGCAACACCACACTCGTATTGCAACACTCATACTATAACGCAACACTCGTAGAGCAACACCACACTCGTACTGCAACACCACACTCGTAGAGCAACACCACACTCGTAGAGCAACACCACACTCATACTGCAAGACTCATACTATAACGCAACACTCATAGTGTAACACATATACTCATATTGTAACACAACAGTCGTACTGTAACACAACATGCTGTAAAACATCCATTCTGTAAAGCACCACCCATACTATAACAACTGTACAACACTCATACTGTAACACACCGCTCACACTGTAAAACACATATACAGCAACACACCACTTGTACTGCAACCCAACAATTGTACCATAATCCAACAATACAACACTTGCCCCATAACAGAACCCCAATAACAATACTGCAAATTTCATTCTCTTGCTGCAACAATATGATGTTTGTAAAGCAACACTCATACTGTAATAACTCATACTGTAATAACTCATACTGTAATAACACTTGTACTGTTAAACAGAACTCATCCTGCAGCAGTACTGTAATGTAAACTCTCATGCTCTTATATATGAAGATCAACCAATGTATGCATGTTTGGGAATGTAGTTAAAGCATAAGGTGGCATATAATAACAGAACCTTGTAGCTTTGGAGCAGAACTAAAGGTCAGAATCTAACATGGCTTGTTGACGGTTGTGGATTAAGGGTAGAAAATTGTAAGTTTGATTTTAAGTGAACTGTCCATGTACCACGTTGCCCCCTGCAGTGTGGGTGGTTCTAACTGTTCTGCTGGGTTCTCAGGTGCACGTTAACCCCAGTCAGTCGGTGCTGGTTCTGGAGGGAGACGACATCGAAAGCTTTAACCGCGCCGTCCAGCAGGTGACCTACCGGAACTCTCTACGCTTCGCCACGCCTGGAGTCCGACCTCTGAAGCTCACCACGTCCCTCAGGTAAATACACCGACCGACATGAACATTTTGGGACTGATGCTGTTTTTACAGAACTCATTTTCTCTGATTTCACCCTGAAAATACGTTGTCGTTCAGTTTCTTTCCGTTTTTTTGTCGCTGCTTTTCTAATAAAATAATCAGTTCACGTTCCACATCCTTCTTTTCATTACGTTATTATGGAGAGTCGGAGCTCAGATTTCAGTTCATGCTCATAATGAAGAAGTTTCTCTCTCGGTGGAGAAACGTGAAACGAATGAACTCGAATTAGAAGATGAGAGGATAAAAAGACGGGAGGAAAAATGAAATCTCTTTAAAGCGTCAACAGTGGACAGATGCGGTCAGGCACTGATCCAAATTGGTTAAAAAAGGAGCGTTTGAGCGATGAATAGGGAAGGTGCAAGACAGCGCTTATTAGGGACGGGAGCCTTGCTGGTTTCGAGGAGTTAAGGCATTGAATCTTTTTTACAGTGTGGAAGTAATGACAGGACATTTACAGGACAACATGTTTATACAGTTATAATCTGAACAGCAAACAAAATAGGCAACTTCCTTTTCTTTGTTTTCTTCTTAGCATTATACTAAACTCAAAAATCTACAGCTTTTGTGCTACAACCACAAAACTGAGCCTATAGCCGAACAGTAACGACGGCCTACTGACACTTTAGCAACCACCTGGGATACTGTAGCTGCTGACTTTTGCTAATCTATAAAGCAAGGTGAGTCTAGTTTACTTATTTAGCACTTTTCGTACACCGCTGTCATTGAAACTGCTCTACAAAGGATAAAATACAGAGTCAGAGTAAGAAGAAAAAAACATTATTATAACAATAGATTTAACAGAGATCAGTAAATTAAAATGAAACTAGGATAATAATAAAAAACAAGTAAAAGTTTTAAACTGAGCTGAAATGTGTGTGTATGTGTATATATGTGTGTGTGTGTGTATATATATATATAATTGGGGTTGGAACAGAACCTCTTATCTGTTTTTTTTTTGTTGTTGTTGTTGTTTTTCAGTTTTTGACATAATCTGAAAATGCATGTTGCTCTGTACATTGTGTGTAAATTTCAGGATGAATGAACCTAAAATTAATTGGAAAAAATGTCTGGTTCCATTGACTGACATTAAAAGTCAACTGTGTTTTTCCTTCTCCTGTAAAGTTAAAAATTTTGGAAATACGAGGTTTTCTTCCAACAGCAGCCATATATATTATAATCACAATAATTGCAATGAACAATAAAGCATTAAATAATTGCAATAAATAGTTAATCCGCCAAGCAAAGCAAGCTAGAAGCACATTCATTTCAGACTATTCTTGGTGCCAAATTTTATATTTATCCACAATATATAGCAACAGTATTCCTTGAATGAGTCCAGTGCACATTAGTTGATTTGCCCATTTTGTCCAGTTGCCGTAGCTTCCCTGTATATTTATATTTATGGCTGACGCTCTTAGAGAGTAAGTCCCAGAGTGACTTACAATTTGACCATTTTACATAGGGAGGCCAAGGCGGTGTTAGGAGTCTTGCCCAAGGACTCTTATTGGTATAGTGTAGGGTGTTTGCCCAGGTGGGGGAATGAACCCCAGTGTGGAAGGCAGAAGGTGTTAATCACTACACTAACCAACCACATATGTATATAACAGTCCCACTGCATTAATACAGAATTTAATGCATGTGTGCAGTCAAGGTGTCTATATAGGTGAATATTTTACTTTAAGCCAATCAGATTTTAGAACCGATCTGTTTTATTATAGTACTAGGTATAGATTTTCAGTATATATTGAATGATAATGTAAATAGTGTTGGAGAACTCTTTTAAGTAAGAGTTGTATGTTGATGTAGCATTGCTAAAGTTCCAGAACTTGCTGTTTGCTCTCCAGTCAATACAGTCCATACATGGAATATATGGTAACTAATCATGACATCCATCACAAAAACCAACATGTTTACACATACACATAGGTTGGAAAGTGGTCATTCAAATATGAATTATGACGTGCGTAAACACACACAAACATCATCAAAATGCAGTCGTTGGTCACAGAGAGCATACTTGCCATGCTGGCCCATCACTGGAGGTTTATAGGGAGTAGGTGGACGATGCTGGATAAGCATGTGTAGAGAGATTGTGGCTCGGGGCTGTTGGCGGCAGTGTGTTTTTTAAGGCTTGTCTACAGTGTAATCAGATTTTAAGGGCAGAAGGTTGTGATGACCAGCTGGTGATACATCAGCGATCAGACTGAGATAAATATGACCAGCTGCTCATTCAGAAACACACACACATGCGCAGATGTGCGCCAGACAGAATGTACTTACACGCACACACACACACACACACACACACACACACAACCTGCACACCCACTGGCTTAATGAGTGCCTCATCAAGTAATCAGGTCTAAAATTATGCGCATATGTAGAGAACCACTTAGTGTAGATGTTACCATGACAACGAGCATCACGTGAGTCCAGTCAGAGTGAGATGAGCAGCAGTGAGCAGCGCTTGTGTCTCTAATGGCTTAAACTCCCCGACTCTTTTCTTTAGGTGCTTCAGTGAGGAGAGCTGCCTGTCTTTGAGGCAGTTGGAGGGTTATTTGGTGGTTCTTCAGCCCGACGCCCCCCAGATTTCTCTCTCGGGGGTTGGTCCCCACCTGGCCCGGCCGGCCCCGGAGTTTGAGAGTCCGCGTGGAGTCCCCCTGTTCCCCGAGCTCCGCATCGTCTGCTCCCTCTCTCACGCTGTCAACACAGCTGCTCAGGGCATGGAGGGAGGAGGTGAGTCACTGAGGAGAAGCCCACACTGGCTAGTGTGGACGTTACCATGACAACGAGCATCGTGTGAGTCCAGTCAGAGTGAGATGAGCAGCAGTGAGCAGTGCTTTTGTTTTGAACTGCTTTAAAACGATGTCAGACTCAGGAAAACGTCCTTCACGTGTCCTTATTAAAGAAGGGCGAGAGGAAGACGTCGTGTTCTGAGACGCATAAGCTGGACGTCCGTTCCACCGCCGTCTTTTAAAGATCAGACTTTTCATCAGTTTCTGCTCCCACCAAGTTGAGCTTTATAAACACATGCTCAGAATGTACTTAAACTTTCCGATAGGGAATGTAATCGGATATAGGCGTTTACATGGATATTATTCTTCTATTTAATTTATTATTTAATTATTTACAGGACTCCCCACCTCATTCAATCGGATAGAAACTGTATTCCGAATGGCCCCAATCAGACTAGTCTATTCCGATTGAGGCGTTTACATGGACGTATTCTATTCTGATTGAATATCCGATTATTAGTCAGATGATTAACTAATTATCAGGCTGCATGTAATCAGCTGGTGACCAAAGCTTCCATACTGTTGCACTGGAGCTACAAAGCTAATATAGCAAATAATGCCCCACCAATTAGCATTGTGCTAACATCAAGGTTAAATCATCATGTACGGTCCTCAAACTGGCTGGAGTTGTTACGTAAGCTCAGATAGACTCGCATAATATTAAATAATTATGCGCTACGTTCAGACTTTATTTCCTTTAATTTTATAGCTGCCACACAAAGATAACCACACAAACAAGTTCATTAGAGGTCACTTTAACATCGTACGATCACAGGCAAAGTGTGCACACCTCACGTGAGGTAATAAAACAGTGAGTAATGGTGCTACGAAGTCACTCACATAGACACGTCGTTGTAGGAAGAGTGATCAAGAGAATGGCAGCAAAACAAGTGACTTATCTGTTTACCTCATTACTTATCTGATTACCCTTCGCCCTCCTTTCCCTCGTTTCCCTGCCTCCCTCTCTTTCCCCTCTGTTATCTGTGGCTCTATGATAATACAATCACTCATGAAAGGCCTTATGATGTATTGTGAAATCCATTTGCCTGCAATATGCACTGTAATTGAAATATATTAAAGGGGAATTCTACAGATTTTTCTAAATGTATTCAAGAAAACCGATTCAATTGGTTTAATTTGAACATTGCTGACTTATTTACAGAGGTATAAACAAGTGGTGATGGGAAACATGGGAGAACAATGTCTATAACACATTTTAGTTACTATTTAAAACCACCAGTGATCCTACGCCTGTCCTCTGAGTGTTTATATGTAATGTTGATGATGGTGAAATAGTGATAAATAAAAAAATTAAAAAAAAACATTTTGACGTGCTAGATTTTAAACATAGGTTCTCGGCCAAAATGTTTTGTAAAACTTTATTGTAAAACAATGTCTTAGAGACAAAACATCATATTGGTCAACAATATAACTTTGTAATAACTTTCTGTGTGGGAGCTGTTAAGAGGTGGACGTCTGGTTCCCATCACCACCACTGTAAACTATTCTGATTTGCTTCTCTAGAGTGGAGCATTTCACACCAGACCACTTTGAATGACTTGTACATTCTATACATTTTAAGCTAAATTATTTAGTTTTGTGGACACTTTTAAAAATTGGAGTGGAGTTCCTCTTTAAAATACGTGCCTTTTAGATTTTGAATGGTATTGAACGTTTACTGGGATCTGCTGCATTTCTATACCCTGGAATTGCATTGAAACCCTGAATTCTGGGATGTTTTATCCTTGTTTTGTGCTCACCTAGTAATAAAACAGTCCAAGTATTATCTCATCATCTCCACAGTATATGTTCTATACTTTTATTTCTCATATATAATCAAAGTACTGCCAGTATAACAGGCCTGTTTTACGTCTTGTGCTTTGAGAGTAACTGATTTATACCAATTCTGCACTCCGTATTTATCCGAATCAGCGCTCATGTCAGACGCAGTGGCCCACACTCTGGACGGCTGTGAGGTCCAGCCCCTGGGGGAGGAGCTAAACCCAGAGAAGGAGGAGCTTCTGGTAGATATGGAGTCTTTGAAAGAGCAAGGGCTGGACATCATCAACACCACAGCCTACATCGCCGTCACTGGTAATGCAGCTACATTACATCTACTGGAGTTTTCAGTTCAGTGCTGTGCAGCCAAGACAGCTGTTTAAAGCTGTTTTTTCTAGACAAGATGTGTGTTTTTGTGCATAAAATATTAGAGTACATATAAATAAACGTAAATACACTGGAACATATCGCTGTTTTCAGTGAAGGTATGTTATATGGCTGAAAGTATGTAGACTAATTACAGAGTTCAGGTGTTTCAGCCACACTTATTGCTAACAGGTGTATAAAATCAAGAACATAGCCTTGCAATCTCCATAGACCAACATTAACAATAGAAGAGCTCAGTGATCTTAGAACACCACCTTTGCCACAAGTCAGTTAACGAATTTTCTGCCCTGCTAGACCTGCCCTAGACAACTGTAAGTGCTATTATTGTGAAATGAAAGTGTCTAGGATAGGATCACCTAAATATTTGTGGTTTTTGAGGCAATTAATGCTTAAGGCCAGAGTGCATAGTCTTATGACAGTGGCCTTTCAATTGCATTGTTTTTGTAATGTTAGATTTGGTTATAAGCAACCATAATATCTTCAACAAAGTACACATTCATTGACTTGAATCAAATAATGGTGAAATTTTAGATGTCATGAATGCACTGAATGATTTCTTAAAGAACTGTGATCACACTGAATGGTGTGGTCAGTCCTATTCTCTTGTGTTAATTACTTGAGGGGGCATTTGTCCATTTAATAAATGTCTGGATACAAACTGGACAAAATGTCCACTATTATGACTGAATACAAAGCACTCAGTTACAGAACCCTGCTGGGGACATCCCATATAAATAAATATAATGTGTGGTCGTGCTTTATTAATGAGTGGGAACAAGATCCTTATATGTGGCTATGACTTAGTAAGGTGTGGCAATCAGAGAATTAAGTAGTGGCCACAAGTTACTAAGGGGTGGGCACGAGATCATGCCTTACTATGTCATGGCTACACATTACGATCTCGTTTCCACTTGTTAATAAGGCCCAGCCACACGTTAGGATCTCATTCCCTCACCTTACTAAGTCATGGCCATGACTTAATTATCTTGTTCCCATGCTTTACTAAGTCGGGACCACGCATTAAGATCTCGTTCCCATGCATTACTAATTTGTGGCCACGCATTAGGATCTCGTTTCCATGTCTTACTAAGTCGTGGCCACAACTTACTTATCTTGTTCCCACACCTTACTAAATCGTGGCCACACGTTAATTTCATTTATACAGGATGTCACCAGCGGGGCTTCGTACATCACTAAAACAGTAAATACTCTTAAGTTGAAGCAAATTTTCATATTGCGGCTGAGCAGTATGGCCAAGACTCTTATTATGGTATGCTTTTCCGTATCATTCAATATCGACAGTAATCAATGATTATATGCATTAATTATTAATAGTTATCAATACTGTTTTTGTTGCCCACTCCTAACTTTGCTTCTACCACTGTCATCCTCAGGGGCGGAGTCTATCTCAGTGTACGAGGACGTCCTGCGTTCTATTCGCTACAGACTAGCAAAAGGCTCCGCCCGCTTCGAGAGGAGGTTCCGACTGTCCTGTTCGGAAATGAACGGACGCTACACCAGTAACGAGCTCACGCTGGAGGTACCAAAACTTTTTCCCAGCTCAGTACGATCCTTACACAGTGATGCACAGCGTCCAGTCAGGTCACATACTGGAGATACTAAACACCAAAGTAAACATTATGACTCACATTCAAATTCAGGACAGTTCAAAGTGGGACTGGGTGATACGGCCAAAATCTTCCCATATCATTCAGGATCAGATGCTGTGGACAGCTAATTCATGCATTTCCTGTTGCCGACTCTGAATCATGGAAAAAAAAAAGCCTATTAGGGCTTCACGATAAATCATATTTTTATTGTTACCGCGATAAAGACATTGTTAGAGCGTCAATGACAGAACAGATCAAATTACCTAATAAAAAAATACTTATTAATTCTTGTGTGCCTGTATAAAATATAACAAATACATATATACGGTACTGTGCGAAAGTCTGAGGCACCCAAGACACATTTTCAAAATCTATTTGTTTAGTTTGTGTTTATTTGCTGAGAAAAATGTGAATATTTGAATAAACAAAATTTATAGAATATTAAATAATCATATATATATATATATATATATATATATATATATATATAAAAATCAGTCATTTTCTGGATGTTATTGTGTTTGTTTAACCATCTCCAAGCCGCTCCTCGAGGAAGCCCCAGTATTATATGTAGTTAAAAAAGCAGCTCCTGGTTTGACCAATCAGTGCTCAGTAAATTGAGCTCATGATGTCATTGATGATATTAACGAGTCTCTGTGGCGGCTGTGAAGGTGTCCAGGAAAAATATGGACCCGAGAAATTCTCGTTACTTTTTATTGTTTTTCTGTTTATCTGAATTATGAATATGACTTTATTCTAATGTATATCGTGATAAACTCACTGCTGAGCTAAACTGGTTAAAAATCGGCTTAGATGCCCAAAACTTTCACCCAGTGCTGTGTTTGTTTGTGGAAAAAGCTGTTGAGGTAATGCCGACTGGTTCTCAGTCTTTCTGTGCACGAAAAGAACTCGTAGTTCTGACGCAAGTACATTTTAGTATTTCATTTCTGTTTATCCGACAGCTTTATCACACATTGCATTTTAGGTCAGTATAGTACGGCCCTGATGCCTGTTCTGGTGTCAAGGAGGTAGAACATAAAATTAGGAAAAATATAAGGAAGAATCTTTCCTTTACATTCAACAGTCCACATGCATCACCTCAAAAACGAATGACTAATTACTATGAGCATTGAAAATATCTGGCTAGATGCTTGTTGTGCACACAGACTGTATATATAGTACACACCGGTCAGGCCTAACATTCTGACCACCTCCTCGTTTCTACGCTCCTTGTCCATCTTATCAGCTCCACTGACCGTATAGCTGCACTCTGTAGTTCTACAGTTACAGACTGTAGTCCATCTGTTTCTCTGCTACTCTTAATGGCTGTTGGAGTTCTTCTTTCTTTTGAGCACAGAAAGGCTGTATATGGTCTGGAGAGTAAAAGAGGCACAGGCGCCACCTAGTGTACAGAAACTGGCCAAAATTCAAGCCTTTGCTGCTAATGCTGGATTAACGAAGAATAAACTGGCTTAATTATAATATTGAAATAACACTGATGAGCTTTATCATTTTTTTATGCTTATCACTACTGTGTTGACGACCCCCCCCCCCCCCCACTCCAGGTGAACTTCCTGCACTCTCTGGACAGTCTGTATCACCCCTCACACCTGCTGGCCTCTCAGCAGCAGTTCCTCCACCCGTCTCATCACACAGGAGAGCTGAGCGGACACACACTGCCCAATCCACACCGCAACTCAGGTACACACACCGAACACTTGACATCTGGAATGTAGGGCGGTGTATTACACTGTTATTAGATATTGTAAGTTGCGTTATTGCACAGGTCCTGCTTTTATTTCAGAAACACACAGAATTGTCTCGTATTAGAGTATTAGATCTTACATTATTTCAGGGGACTCAGTTTCAGTTTTTCAAAGCAAATCTGCAGCCCCACCTCCAGAGTTCAGTCTTAGAAGTTGGTTTGGCACTTTCTGCTTCTTACGAATAATTCCAAATAATTCCCGAGCACATTCAGTGATGTTGAGGTCTGGACACATTCAGTGATGGAGTGGTCAGCCCTTTCTGTCCTGAGAACACCAGCAGCTCCTTTCGTCTTCTCAGTGAGGTCCTTCTTGAACAGCTGCACGTCCTTTCAGACCCACAGCGCTGAGTGGTCTCCTCACAGCGGAAGGATGGACAGAAACACCTGTGGATGTTTTCAGATCTGAAGCAGCTTGATCTTCTCCTCTCTCTCAGAGATGGAAGCTTTCAGTGCTGTTTATCTGATGGGGGCAGTCTGCCAGGTCTTCCAGGTGGTTGTTAGGAGCCCCGTTTTCTCCATAGCTTTTACTCGTTTTTTTTAAACCTTGATTTTCACCTTGATTATCCAAGTATCCGAGTGTCTAATCTCCTGATATCTTCTGCTTAATGGCCAAAAGGCAATACATTAAGATTAGCATCTGTATAAATATAAGTATATGTAAGTATAAATGGGTTGAATAATGTAATATTCTTATAAGCATGTCATAAAGAGAAACATTAGTTATATTGGCTACATTTAAGATGCTTTTCACTTGTGAAGATTATTTGCAGTGTAGAGACTCACACACAGTTATTTAGCATGAAGTGCAGTGCCAGGCAGCCGGGCGCCTGATCCCCACCCTGCATCCCCCGTAATATTACAAACACTTCTCTCTTGCAGTAGTTCCGGGAGCCGCCACCGTCATCATCATGGTCTGTGTGGGTTTCTTGGTCGTCATGGTGATCCTCGGGGTGTTCCGCATCCGCTCCATCCATCGCCGTGGAGACGGAGCCAGGGGTGGCGGCAAAGAGGGCGGCAACCAGTGGGACGATTCAGCCCTCACCATCATTGTGAACCCCATGGAGGTACTTGCAGCAGTTATATATATAATAGACATATATGTCTACACAATTTGCCTCTATACACCAAACATGCTTCAACAGCTGTGACATGTTTGGTGTCTGACGTTTGCTTTCTTGAGTTTTACGCTGGAGGCTACTAAGGTAGCTAACTAGTAGTGAAGGCTTATACCCCCCCAATCATTCAAATCATCTCATGCTTGCCTCAAACCACGTGGAGCTGTTGTCGGAACAAAACCTCATATCTCCAAAATGGTCACTTTACAGGAGAAGGAAAAAACCTACTTTGCTTTTAATGGAAGTCAATGGAACCAGAATTTTTTCCAAGTCATTTTGGGCCGTTTCGGTTGGTCGAGTCATCATGAAATTAACACACAATGCAAAGGGCAACAGGTGTTTTTAAAATATGTCACAAACTGAAAAACGTCAAGAATGGAGATACAAGGTTGTGTGTTTTTATTAGGCGTTATGTGTTTTTATTAGGCAGCTTTCAATATTTTAATTTTCCAATATTTAGTTTAATATATTTCTTGCGAATTTAAATAATAAAAAAAAAGTTTCACTTTAAAGGGCCCATATCATGGAAAACCAAATTTTCCTGCCTTTTTTATTTCTTAAATACAGGAATTTGAAGTGATATGTAAACAAAGTTTCAAAAGAATCCCCAGTCTATACAGTGCGTATATATCACTGCAAAATCAGCCTGTTTTGGATTCAGTGTTTCTGTGATGTCACGGGACCGACGCATTTCCATATATCCACCTCTTCAGCCTACAGGTGATGTGTAGCTCCACCCACTCATAGTGAAGTTCTAAGGAGTGTTTCAGGTCCGAGTGCTTTTTGGATGAGGCTTGTAGCTCCAGTGCTAAAACTAAAGAAGCAACAGCGTTGCCAGATTGGGTGGACTTTTTTGTTGGTGGACAGCATTTGGGCTGGATTGTCATCATTTTGGCAGGTTTTAAAAAGTTCACCCTGCATTTTCTGACTGTACACAGTTCAGCAGTATTCGTATGATGTATATATTATAACCAGTAATCTGCTTCAAACGTGTATGAATAATGAATATGCATGAATTTAATTTGATTTGATTGCTTATATAACCTTCAGACCACGGATCATGGCTGATTGACAGCGTTTAGGGAGGAATGTGAAGGTTTTGGCTGAACTATCGCTTTAACGCGGATCTCTTTCAGTCATACGAGAACCGCATGGGCATGGCGGCGGATACGGAGGGGGAAGGCGACGACGAAGAGGAGGTGGTGGAGTCTCCTGACGACACGGGCGACGACCAGCGGGTCATCATCAAGAAGGAGGGAAGAGACTCCGCCCCCCGTCGCTACTAAACGAAACGCCCGCACACGTGAAACACGAAACCCATGATAAGCCACACACAGCGTAAAGATATCTGATATCAGCCTTCGTGAATGCATTGTCTCTGGAATGTATGCTCACACCAACACGATGCACAACGCCCAGCCGACATCTAGGCCACATTTAACCCAACACTCCTCCACGTATGTATGGCACAACGATGTAAAACTACTGTATGTATATCACTCGTCTACTCCCTTCAGTGAATGTGATCATCGCACTGTATCTAAAACCGCTGAGAACACCGGGTATCGTTCCAGACGAATGTAAGCTAAAGTGATTTACGTTACTATAGAAATTAGCCACTGAAAAAGTGCAGTGAAATCAAGGTTTTACGAGTTAATCATGTTTTAACGTAACGGTAGCGTGATCCGCATTAACTCGGCGTTTAGTTGTTGTCGTTTGTCTGTACAGTCTTTCTTTTTTCCAATCTCAAAACATTCCGCCATGAACGACTATAGCGAATTTTGCGGTTAGACTTCAGTGATATAAGCTACACTTACTGTCCACTATATTAGGGCCTCGTTTCTACGCTCATTGTCCACTTTATCAGCTCCACTGACCGTATAGCTGCACTCTGTAGCTCTACAGTTACAGACTGTAGTCCATCTGTTTCTCTGATACTCTGTTACCCTGTTCTTCAGTGGTCAGGACCCCCATAGAGAGTAAAACAAAAATGAATGATATCAGATGACTACAGCCCAGTGCTGCACGCTGAGACATCCCAGAAAAGGGAGGATAACGGCCGTAGTTGGCGACAGTGAGGTGAAGTGTGTGCAGCTGCAGTTTAGCCAAGGAGCTAACATAGCAGTCAGCAGTCTGGCTAAGTCACCTACTTAAAGCAGTAAAATCACAAATGTAAGATAAGATTACTGGTTGACTGTATTGGCCTCTCTTTGGGTGTTTGTTTATAGCCAGCGGGGAAGAAATGGTAAAAGGTTGACGTTTAAACACCGGCTGATTCGCCGTTTTTCCATTTTGAAGATTCCGTGCTGCCGTCGGGGCTGAGAGTGGATCTCAGTAAGTATCTATGGACTATGCTTGTGTGCACACTGACGGTGCGGCGAAATGCTTGGACAGTGTGTATGGAAAACTACGGCCTTCCACAAGTCACACATTTGCGCTCCCGGCGCCGTATGACAGAAACTTCGTCTTTTACTTGAAATCTGACCTCTGCTTTCACAGGTTTGTGTTACAAAAGCAGATCTTATCTTCACTCCCATCTTCATTAGCATCTTCAGCCTTATCTCAAATTAGTTCAGACAAAGTGGGAAACTAGGTAAAATATACAAGCTGTAACTACAGATTGGCTTCCAGTCGGACAGCATTGCCAAGGCTAAAACAGTGACCCACCTGAAAGAGTGGACACGACAGAATCAGGTACGACTGAAGTTAATCTAGATGGTTAGCTCTCCAGATTTCATCCTGGAAACATCTCAGCGAGTTCCACTGGAAATAATGCGATTTCACTAAATGACACCTGCTCAGTGGGGGTCCTGTGGGGTCCTGACATGGGTAACAAAGTATGCAGATGAACATGAGACCCTTATTCGTCCCACATTTAACCCATCCGTGAAGACGCACACTAGGGGGCAGTGAGCACACTCGCCCGGAGCGGTGGGCAGCCCTATCCGCAGCGCCCAGGGAGCAGTTGGGGGTTAGGCGTCTTGCTCAAGGACACCTCAGTCATGTACTGTCAGCTCTGGGGATCGAACCGGCGACCTTCAGGTCACGAGGCTGGTTCCCGAACCGCCAGACCACGAGTGCCCCAGTCTGTAGTTGTAGACCTACAAAGTGCTCCTGTATGGTAGGTGGCCCTGATAAACTAAAGGTGTACCTAATAAAGTGGAACCTATGTGTGGCTCACGTTTCCCCAGCGGTCAGAAAGGTCCTCAAAACCCGAAACATACACAGAAACGATAAAACCAACCTGCGCACCACTACTAACACCCCCCGCTCCGCTGCATCAGAATGTTTGCTCAAACCTGGGCAGTTTTGATTGTATTTAAATGTATGTAAATACAAAATTACTACTATTATTATCATTATGTATCTTTTGTTATTCCCACTGTTCTGATCCGCACTTCTGTCTTTGCACTTTGGGACGGGGTTCTTTTCTATTTCTATGATTTCGCTGATGATTCCAAGTTCCGTAACACGCCGTGTAGTGATAATGATAATAATAGTATTAGTAATAATGATGATAATGACATTAATAATAATAATAATAACGGTAATGATTGGCTTGATGAGTGTCTATTTATTTGTGTGTTCAACTGTGTAATTTAAAACCTTGTTCATATCCGAATTCACGGTGAAACAGAAGGCACGTTGTCGTTATAATGCAGTGCTCCTCTTTCCCTCCTTCACCCTCTTCTTCTCTTCCCTCCTCCTTCCAGTCTCTGTCTTTAATTCCTCCACTGCTTTGTTTTTTGTTTTCTGAATGTACAGCTCAGTCACTCTCTCTCCCTCCCTCCCTCCCTCCCTCCCTCTCTCATGCCTCCTCTTGCTCTCTCTGTCTGTGTCAGTGTACAGTGGAAACCTTAATAAAGGCCTGTTGTTTTTCAATGTGATATTTAGAATGGATAAAACCTGCATTCATATCTTATGGTTATTATTGGGACATTTATCTGTACTTACTATTGATACGATAACATGGATTATTGACTGATTGTTATTGATAATCGTCTGAAGTAAGAAAAAAAAAAGCGATCTGTTCAAAAAGTTCATAATAAAAACACTCGGATGACGTCAGCACGTGGTGACTGGTGATGAATGAGGAAGGCAAAACGCTTACGGGATGGAAATGACCACTTTGGTCCCATCAGTCAGTTTGGATTTATGCATGGCACGTTCTCTATAACACTAAAACTATAATCATAACACTGCCAAAGCCCAATAGATAATAAATATAGTTATTTCAGCATATTTTGTCAGGTTGTGACCACCATTTAACTGCATTTTCCAAATTGAACACAGTCTTAGCGCCACCTAGTGGTAGAGATGTATAATTTTGCAACGGTCAATATCGTTTACTGTATATAGTCGCTGTATCTCTGTAAAGTAGTAACTTTACAGGAGAAGGTAAAGACCTTACATTTGAATGTAAGTGAAAGTAAAGAGAGTTTATTTCTAACGAGAGAGCATTTCTAATGGTCCACTCGCCGTGAAACTTCACGCAAAGTGAAAGAGCAGCTGCTGAGTTCAAAAAAAGGAGAGAAATAAACGTCAAAAATGATTATGCGTGGTTTTCTTTGGACAGCGACGGCAAATACGTCATATTTACAGTTGACAAACACTCTCCAACACCAAAACAACAGCCAAGTGTTATTAAGAACTACGTTTAATGCATGCACTCACACTTGTTCAGCAGTCTGAAGGGTGTCCACTAGGTGGAGCTGTTAGCATGCAAGTGAACCCACACCAGCAGGAGGTCATGAATGTACATGTTTGCGGTCATATCTTGCAAAATGATTCATTACTATTGAGTTTCATATATTATTTATGAATTTTATATATATATATATATACACACACACACACAGATACATGTAGACAGTAAGTGTCATGCTAAGTTACTTCTATTTTACATATCGTCCAAACCAGGCCTAGTGAAGTCTCGGCCCAAGTGTAATGCTTGTGGTGGGCCGAGGACCAGAAAGACAAAACACCATACGAATAAAGAGGTTATTTAAATAAAAAACAATTTAATAACTCATTTATTAAGTTTAATAAACTATATATTTAGGTCACCCTCTCATCTCTGAGGGGGTGGGGTTAGGGCGGGCAAAATCATTCGTCCTTGAATGCCAGACTCTGGGACCGGTTCTATATTATGTTCTGTATATACTGTGTCCTGCAAAATGACCTGAAAGAAAAAGGTTTTTGATTAAGTAGTAAAACAAAAATTCTGTTTCTGTAAAATCCTGAAATACATTTCAGCTCTAACATCGTCTAAAGGCTCGATTTATTATGTAATGTAATGCATTTTCTCACTTGTCCAGAGCCCCTAAGGTGACGTCATGGCTATTTTTAATAAGGCATGGTCACATTAATATCTTGAGGCCACAAGTTATACCAAGGCCATAATCTACTACATTGAGGCCACAAATTACTGTAGTGAGGCCACATTTTACTATAGTGAGGCCACAATTTACTACATTGCGGCCACATATGACTATGTTGTGGCCATAAATTAATGTATAAAAACTGACGTGCTGTATTGAAGCCTCAAACTACTATAGTGAGGCCACCAAACACTACATTAAGGCCATAAATTACTATACTGAAACCGCAAATGAATATGTTGAGACCACAAATTAATAAATAAAAAAAAGATTCACTATATTATAGCCTCACGTTTTTATACTGAGACCACAAGATAGCATATTAAGGCCACAAATTACTATACTGAGGCCAGAAATGACAATGCTGAAACTGCAAAGTATTATGTTGAGGTGACATAATTGAAGCACTATATTGAAGCCACAAATTACTACATTGGGGCCACGAAATACTATGTTAAGGTCACGATTGACTATACTGATGGCACAAATTACTATATTGAGTCTACAAGTTATAAGAAACTTAACTTGTGGCCTTCATAAAGTAATTTGTGGCCACACAAATTAAAACAATACCAAGTCACTTTAGGGCACATTTGCATATGCAAATTTCTGAATGCAATTTTTTTTTGGGAAAGCTTCATCTTCATAAAATACAGCAAAAGAATCACATTTAAACAGCAGCTTTAAGCTTGATCAACCCTCGCTTTACGACTAACGCTGCAAAGCCCTGCTGTAGCTGTGGCTCTCTGACCAAACCAACGTGGACTGACAGCAGTGGACTTTGTAGTCCGTCCTTGAGCGCATGGCGTTTACGCCAAGTTGCCTTTTAATCAAATCAAATCAAATCAAATTTATTTATATAGCGCTTTTTACAACTGATGTTGTCACAAAGCAGCTTTACAAAAATGGGAATCACAGCACAGAGAATCAGACAAAACACTGAACATAATATACAGAATATACAGAACCCCCGTGAGCGCTGAGGCAAGGAAAAACTCCCTCAGAGCTGGAGGAGGAAGAAACCTCGGGAGGACCAAGACTCACATCTAAAGGGGGGACCATCCTACCACTGGTCAGACAACTTATAAGTTAAACATTGAAAAGTCAATTTTACATCCACGCAGTTCTAATATATTCAGGTGTGTATAATCAACAGTGGAAACAATTAGAGTTCATAGAGATTTGGATGTGATCTGTAGTGGAGAAGCTGCGTTCCAGAAACTTCCATCAGTCTGGTCAATCAGGGGGACAGGGGGACTTGAGGGTGGGACATCCATCAGTATTGGGCCGGACCGGTGGACAGTCAGTAACTCGGAGGAAGGAAAGATTTAGGAATTAGTTTAGACTGGATTTATGAAGAACAGAAAATGTAAAAAATTATCAGAGTGTGACTAATGACTCCGGCAGGTCTGAATATGACAGCCTAACTAAAGGGAGAGAGCCAGAAGGTAACATAGACACGGAGGCTCCCTGAGACACTGGCATTCACCCACTCCACCGTCCACAAACCTGAGTGACTGCATGTAGTGAGTGACAGCAGCACCAGCATCTCAGTTTACCCACAATTCACTATGTCCATGAACCCCTGGATCTGCAGCCTTATCTAAAGGGAATTAACATTAACTACCAAAAGCTTTTAAGCTCCAACTCAAGAGCAAATGCCTGTCTCAGATTCATCACTGAGCGGTTTACAAGTGCCTACTTCGGAGGAAACCGTCTTCTGCTGAAAGCACCTCGTCCAGCAACTCACCTCTGGTCAGCTTTTCAGAGATGCCTTTCTTTCTCGCTGTCATTTTAGGCATTTTACGTAAGCTACGCACCGACCGCCTTTCACGTTAGGCGAGCTGGCGCCAGACGCTTCGTACCTCGCGTTCGTGAATGTCACTTCGGTAGCGTTGGAATCACGCAGCTCCTTCTCGGAGGGGAAACAGGTAAATAAATAAAGATTTACACCCCTGACTGACCACTGCAGGGCCTGTCCGTGGGCTCTCCGACAGCCGGGCGCTTCTGAATCTTGTCTGTTTTTGTCAGTAGCTCGCACGGTGCGTCATATTTTCGGTCAGTGTTGCTAAGCTAACCGAGCAACGGCCGTGAAAACGGCGTTGAGTGACTGACTAGAGCGGCCACACAGGCTGGACCGAGGGCGAGAGGTGAGTTTATTAACTCATTTGGCCAAATATCCGCACTTATCTGAGCCTTACTTACTCGGACTAACGGCACTTGTGCAGTTTCTGCACATTTACTTACTTAATAGCCAGTTAAACGAAGTTGGCTTCGTTTTCGCCAGCTTCTTGTTCGAATTTGGCCGTTCCACCTTAAATGGTGCAGCAGTTACATGTCGTTGCTGCACTGTTTAAGGTGGTACGGGAACATTCGAGCGAGAGGCTGGGGAACAGGAGGCTTGACTTCGGCTTCGTGGTGAACGGGGTGCCCTAATGTGGATTATTAGCCAGCACGGCTACGTCGTTGTGCCGTTATGTACATTAATCCGTGACACGTCAGGCTAGAAATCACGACATAACGTGAACATTTAAGGGCCGATGGGTTTAGGCCAGCTGCCATGGATCCAGCTGTGTTGTGTCTGTACTGAAGCCCAAGAAAGCTTCTTACATCATTTTCCCGTTCCACCTTAAAAAGTGCTGCAGTTACACTCCGGCGCCTGTAAAGGACCGAATGAACCGGCTGCGCCATTTAAGGTGGACCGGGAAGTTGTACTGGGGCTTAACTACACAATTTAAAAGGGTGGTTCTGTTTAGAACCCTTTACGTGCTTAAGCGTTTCTTTGCCTGGTGAAAGGGTTCTTTAGGCCGATGGAGAGTGTGTTCTACATAGAACCTTTTTGAGAATGGTTCTGTATAGCACCAAAGAGGGTTCTTCTGTTGTTCTGCAAGCTTGATATTGTAACATAAGCAGAACCCAGATCCATTTTCAGAAAGGTTCTACTTAGAAACATGTACAACACGTTCTTTATCAGTCTGAAGAGCCATTTCACCATGCAAACCGTTTAAGCATGTAATTGGTTCTGTATGGAAGTAGAACCATTGCCTTTAATAAAGAACCATGACAGCGTAACAGTAGCAGAACCCTTTTAGGTGCTAATTAGAACCATTTTCAGGAAGGCTTCATATAGAACCGCATACGACACGTTCTCCATCAGTTTAAAGATCCATTTCACCATGCACAGAACCATTTAAGCATGCAAATGGTTCTATGTAGAACTCATGAACCATTGCCTTTACTAAAGAACCTTTGAAGAACCATCTTTTTTAGGAGCGTATTGATACCATCTTCATATCATGACAATAGCAGAACATTTTTGGTGCTCTAAAGAACCATTTTCGTAAAGGTTCTTTACAGAACCATAGACAACACCTTCTCCATTGATCTAAAAATCAGTTTCACTGTGCAAAGAACCATTTAAGCATGCAAATGGTTCTATATAGAAGTAGAACCATTGTCCTCAATAAAGAACCTTTGAAGAACCGTCTTTTTGAAAAGTGTATCGTTGCCGTCTTGACGTCATGACAATAGCAGAACCTTATTTGGTGCTGTATTTTTCAGGTTCAGTGCTTTTTTTGAATAAGAAAAAGATGATCAAACAAATGATATAAACATAGATAAATAATAAGAATGAATGTCCTAAAAATGTCCTAGAACGTGTTAGATGTAACTCTCTGATCATCTAGACGCTGATTTTATGTTTTAAAATAAATTCCAAGTGTCAACTGATTGTGTTCCTTGAAAATCGCCGCTTCTTTTCACGCTTTGCCAGGTAGAACCTTATAACTCCAAGGAGTGAGTGAGTTCTTGGGATTAGAAGGTCCTGTCTGCATTTGACCTGTTCCAAAGAGCTCTTTTCCAAATCGGATAGGATTTTGATCTTTAACGTTTGGAATAGTTCAGGGCGTCTGTCGTTTCCGTGTCCGAAAGAAACGTGTTCCACGTATCAGTTTTGCTCCCTGGAATCCAAAATCTGTGAAGCTCAGTGCCTCAAAGCTGCTCAGGACGTCTGGTTCCTACCGCCACCACTGTGAACCGCCCTCGATGACCGAATAACCATTTAATTATGGAGAGGTTTGGAAAGATTGATGGAATTCCCCTTTAATCACATCCCTTATGAAACACTCAAAGTTCTAGGTATCTGTCAGACGTCCCGTTTGAAGGGGGAACCTGCAGACTTGAGTGTCCGCCCTTTTATAACGTGCCCTGTGGCTAATCGTTTTAGTCTTAATCAGCTTATGCGACATGTGTTGATGCCAGGGGAGGATTAGACCGGAGGGACAGAGATAACAAGAAGGACGGCTACCGATGAAGGTGATGATGCTGCGGCTTATATCCCACGTAGCTCTAAAGGTCCAGTTTTCCTTGAGCCAAGCCAGCGGTCAGTTTGACTCGGGTTGTATCGGAGCGGTTATTGAAGGAATAGGGAATAGTCTACAGTGTGTGTGTGTGTCCTGTGTCGGACTGCGGTCTGATCCTGTTCACACGGCCGTATTTGTGTCTTCCTTCTTCCCCAGAGACTCCCTGCTGCTTGTCGGAGCTGTCCTGACCCTGCGTTGTCATGGCGATGCGGGAGCTGGTGGAGGCGGAATGTGGGGGGACCAATCCCCTCATGAAGCTGACAGGTCACATGACCCAAGAGGGTGGAGCTTGGAGACACAGGTCGACGCCCACTGTAAGTTTTTTTTGTTGATGTTATTTGTTTATTATGAAGGATAATTAAGCTCCCACTATTACCACCTGATGCTGACTGCGTCGCAATTGTCCATAGATGACGGCATTGACGGGGGCGTACACTCTGCTGTGGGACCTTCGTCAACAGCCTGAGATTTGCTCTTGTCTGGTCTCTCGCTCAGTCACTCTCTCTCTTTCTCTTCCTCGCTTCCTCCTACGTCTTCTTCGGTCTCTTCACAGCCTCTGACATGATGTCCATGCTGGGAATACCGAGTTGGCTTGTTATAGCTAGCTAAGTTGTTTGAGTGTGACGCGGTGCTGTAACATAGCGCGTTACATAGTTCTTGCAAGAGGTTCTCGTGCTGCTCCTCCAAAGTTACATAGTGCTATAGCAGGCGTTCCAGGCCCACAGTGGCAATGACACACACCATTCCCAGTATTATAAGTCATTGCACCATCGAACCGATTTTGAAGCTGTTATTTTGAGGTAAAATTTGCTTTAATTCTCCGGGGTAAAGGGAGGATATGTGGAAATGAATTCTGACTGTTTTTGATATATGAAACCACACAAATGACAAGTGAAAAAATGTAAATACGAGAAAAATGCAGGATATTATTTACTGATTAAATCAGTAAATACGTTTGCTGGTGATAATGTAATACATCAGTGTGATGGCTGGGGGCATCAAGGAGAAACTTTGTTGTTCAGACTAGCTCACAAGAAATCGCAGTGTTACTTTTTAATTGCGTTTATGTTAATTTGCATCTATTCTAGTGACATATAGTGTTGTTACAAGCGCAGACACACTTATAGCCATGACAACTTTTGTGTGGCTTTATATTACTCTCCCTTTAAGATATGAGATAAAAGAGCTCTGTTCTTATTGGCTGCCACATTCATAAGCAGCCCAGGCTGTAACGCTCCTTATAGCTTCAGCATGAATGGACGAAGCTGTAGGCGCAATAAGCTGAATAGTGATATATGTAAATGAGCTATTTCTTGTGACGTCACAGGCAGCGAATTCAAAGCACAGGCTGTTTTTGCAGCTTGGTTTACATAAACGAACTGTGTATCCTCTGAAACTGTTAAGAATGTTTACTTCAAACTCCTTTATTTCACATTGTGATTTCCCACGATAAGCGCCCTTTAAATAATGTGCTCTGGTACCTTTTGCATTGTACCTTTTTATGCATTCTCGTGGTCAGTGATCCCGAACAGGTCATTGTGGACCCTTAACTGCTTTCTCAGAGTGCTTTCTGGCCGAGTGTGGTTGGTTGGTGTAGTGGGTAACACCTCTGCCTTCTGTGCTGTAGACTGGGGTTCAATGCCCCACCTGGGTAAACACCACACACTATACCAGTAAGAGTCCTTGGGCAAGACTCCCAACACCACCTTCACCTTCCAGAGTAAAATGATCAAACTGTAAGTCGCTCTGGATTAGAGCGTCAGCCAAATGCCGTAAATGTAAATGAAAATAAACAGAAACAAGACAAACAGAGTTCCTGAAATGCTTTGTGGATAATCGTTTGTCGGTCAGTGTGTGCTGCTTTTTTAAAGAAGGCCTGTATTGGTCACAGATGGTCATTGTTTGGAATCTTATGTCTTAAATGCCTCTTTCTGTCTCTTTCCACTCAGATCCCCCCCACACCAATCGAGATCGCCACAGAGGAGGAGGTATCATTTCTTTTTTTCTTTTTATTAAATTCTGTTTGTCATGCTGACCAGTTGTGGATCTCCGGTTGACCAGGTCTATAATAAATGTACAGTCAGTGTTTTAAAATGCTTAACGATGCTAGTAAAGACCAGCGAGGTACACTGCAGAAAGCGCTGCCTTGAAATGACATGGTTCAAACGCGTCGGTCGATTTATTAGTAATTTTGTTAATTTGGCGTATTTTAGTCGTGTCCCAATTACAGGCTCATTCAAACCAAGGGAATTCAATGCCGTGTGGTCTGGGGTGCCAAAACTTTTGGAAAGTCTGTGTTTTTAAATTAGTTTCATAACTGTGCAAGTCATTTTGTAATTAAACGTCATCATTTCAATTTTAAAAGGAAAATAGGAAAGAAAAAAAGACGTATCGTGGAATGCAAAAGTTTTGGCACCCCAGGTCAAACGACCTGTTTACGGTGATTTTCTAAGCGAATATAAGACACTTCAGCACAGCCGAGTGCGCAGTTACTGTTTACTGCCGAATTGAACGTTTTGGAAGAAAAAAAAATTACGACAGAAAATGTAGCCTGTGCAAAAGTTATAGCACCTTTAAAAATTTAACACTTTACCTTTCCAATGCGTTAAACCAGTCTTGTCAAACTGGGGACCTTTTGGGCCAAATTGCTGTGGAGATCAGTTGGTTAGAGGTCTTCGGGAACTGAATTCAGAGCGTTAGATGAGGGTAAACACTGATGAGCTTATTCAGGTGTGTTTAATGAGGCAGGGTGCTGAAGTCTGCAGTGTTTTGGCCCGCGAGGACTGGAGCCTGACGCATGTGTGTTAAACTCAGCATAGACAGAAAATCAGCAGAAAAACCTTATATTTCAGTGTTTTGTCTGTAGTGGGTGAGTTGTCTTATTTTCAGTTAGAGAACAAATAAACTGTGTCATTTGACCAGGGCTTTGCGTACGACAGCATAGTATAAAATTGTGTTTGTTCTAAATTATACATGGTGTAAAGTATGTTTGGGTGACTTTCTGGCTTTCTGGCTTTCCAAATCAGACAAATTCCTGGGCAAGATTTGGCCCATAGGCCGCACTTTGGGCAACCCTGGTCTAGGTCCACTGTGACAGAACCCTTGAAAAGAGGTGTCCTGCACCTACTGAGGGAAAACCTGAAACGCTGTGATTTCTGTGGCAGCTCAGAAACGAATCTGCTGTATTTCTACAGCGCACTGACGGCACATTTAATTGCAGCTGGTGAGCGAGTTCCTGCAGGCGCCTCCTCGGCCTCCTCACAGCTTTGACATGGGGCAGCTTCTGGAGGAGATGCAGCAGATCGACCAGCAAAGCTACAGACAGGCTCCGCAAAGAGGTAACACATGCATACACAGTCTGAGATGCTCTAAGCTAAGAGTTATCATGCATACTTTACAGGGGAATTCAACCAAAATATCTGCATCATTCAGTCATTTAGATGTAAGAACTCGATTCAGAGTGGTTTAATGTGAAATGGCTGATTGTTGACTTTACAGCAGCGGTGATGTAAACCAGGTCATGACTACAACACAAATATAGCCATTTTATTCACTATCCAAAACCTCCAGTTTAATGTTGATGATAAAATAATGGAAAATCAGGAAAAAAAAAAAGTTTTCTTTGGGGACTGTTTTGCCTTCTGTACCTCTCCACCATGAATAGAGTTTTCCAAATAGGTTTTGGGCCAGAACCTTCTAAAAGTCTCATGAACACTGAGACGTTAGACTGCAAATACATAATCATTCCATGTAGGAACTTTCTGTGAGGGAGCTTTGAGGTGGACGTCTGGTTCCCATCACCACCACTGTGAACGGTTCTGACTCGGTAAGTGTTTCACAGCAATCCACTCTGAATGACTGGTTCAATTATGCAGAAATTTGGGAAAATTGGCGGAATTCCTCTTCAAACCATGTGTCTTAACCCAAATCTCAGTGGTATCAATATCTAAAGTGAAGCTGTTTCATATAAAAAAAAAGTTTCCAACAGATTTGCTCAGTACTTGGTTAAAACGTTTAAGCCAGTGTCTTCATAGTTTAGACACAGAAGCTTTAAAAGTGGGCGTGGCCTTTTTTGCCTTAAAATTAGTGCTACTGAAAAGGACGACAAACTTTGGTAAGTCACTGCCTGTGAACTGTTGATGCTGGATGTGTGAAATCTTCAGGGATTGTTATTGCAATTGTTTTACCACCAAATCAGAAGATACAGAGATGCTTGTTTGCTGTTATAAGACTTTATGCGTTTATTCTCAGTAGTGACTTGAGTGATAAATGAAGGACACGCCCACTTAACACCCCTATAACCTCAGAAACTAATGAATATTGCAAGCCTAAAGTTTTGCAAGCTGTCTATTTGGCACAATCGTATTATTCCCTGAACGTTTTATGCAGATTTAAAAGTCGAGAGGCCTTCTGTGATTTCATGTTGATAACATGGTTGATTCTCTTAGGGTTTCTGTTTTTCCTGCGTGTTTAAGAAAGCTTAAACACTGCCACAGATCTGAAAATGCAGTTTCTGTTCAGGAAAGTTTCCGTCTCTGTTAGGAATTTACACGCCGCCAGTGTGTGAGTCATCTTCGAACAAGCACATGGAGGACTGGAAGGAAAATATTTATGTAGTGAATGGACCCAGGATCAGATTCTTCCCCTGTTTATGGTGATATTAGAAACAGATACAGAATTCAGAAGCACTTTAATCTGTTAAAACTGTCCGATCATTCAACATTTCGGTAATCTCTCTCTCGACATTGTTTATGTGACCTGTATGGACAAAAGTACTGGGGCACCTACAGCTTTTATGAATCCCAATCCAGTTCCATAAGGCGTTAATGTGAAGTTGGTCCCCCTTTGCAGCTCTAACAGCTTCCACTCTTCTGAGAAGCTTTCTACAAGATTTAGGAGAGTGTTTGTAGGGAATTTTTGGCGGTTCATCCAGAAGAGCATTTGTGAGGTCAGACATGGATGATGGAGTTCCTGGCTCGCAGTTGTTCTAGTTCATCCCAAACGTGTTTGATGGGGTTGAGGTCAGGGTTCTGTGAGGGCCAGTCAAGTTCTTTCACACCAGACTCACCCAGTCATGCCTTTATGGACCTCACTCTGTACACTGGGTTTCAGTAATGCTGGAAGCGAAAAGGTTCTTCGCCGAACTGTTCCCACAAAGTTGGGAGCATGAAATTGTCCAAAATGTCTTGGTGCTGAAGCATGAAGATTTCCCTGCACTGGAACTAAAGGTTCTAGACCAACCCCTGAAAAACAGCCCATATCATCATCCCTCCTCAGCCAAACTTTGGAGCTGGTGCAGTGCAGTCAGGCAGGTAACGTTCACCTGGCATTCGCCAAACCCAGACTCATCTGCCAGACTGACAGATAGGGAAGTGTGATTTGATTGTGAGCCAGGAACTCTCTTCCAACATCAGTGTCTGACCTCACAAATGCTCTTCTGGACGAATGGGCTAAGATTCCCACAGACTCTCTGCAAAATCTTGTAGGAAGCTTCAACTCCATGTTATTGCATGTGGAATTTCCTACATCCTGTGGATGTAATGTGTAGGTGTCCTGATACCTTTGCCCATTTAGTGTATATTAAGATTAAGTGATACTTTTTTTGATCCCACAACCGGGGAAATTCCACCTCCGCATTTAACCCATCCGTGCAGTGAAACACCACATACACACTAGTGAACACACACACTGGGGGACAGTGAGCACACTTGCCCAGAGCGGTGGGCAGCCCTATCCACGGCGCCGAGGGAGCAGTTGGGGGTTAGGTGTCTTGCTCAAGGACACCTCAGTCATGGGCTGTCAGCTCTGGGGATCGAACCGGTAACCTTCCGGTCACAGGGCCAGCTCCCTGACCTCCAGCCCACGACTGCCCCCCAATACATCTTGTGTATGTTGGAATATTGGAGTGCTAATTTTATTGATTTAATTTTCTTACTTGCATTAAAATTAATAACTGTTTCACATATAAATAATTCAGTAAAGGAAATTTATACGAACTAGTTTTGTAATATTATTTTACAGTATTATAATTTAATAATAAAAGTGCTGTGGCACCCCAGTCTCCCATCGTTCATTAACTCATAATACCTGTAAGCAGCAACAGTCGTGTACAAGCGTTTTAACACAATTGGTCAAATTACACGTGTTTTCTAAGTGAAATATATGAAAAAAAAATTCTTCATAATTAGTGCACAATTGAGTTATGGTCAGTGCTAAATTCAGTAAATTAACAGTAACTATGCATTAAAATGTGCAGAAGTGTGTTCCCTGTAGAGGATCTGTTCATATATTTTCACACAGAACACAGAATTTGACCAGAACCTTTGTATATGACTTCATGATATTGTTTACTGTGAGACGTAACATGTTAATAATCTGTTTCAGCTCCAGATGTAGCCGCCTTGGCGTTGTCCGGTGACTGGGCAGCAGAATTCCTCTCCGGAGTCGACTCCGCGACTTCTCCTGGTCAGGCAGGTCTCGATACAGCAGATGCTGACTGGACTCGAGAATTCATCAATGAAGTGACGGGTTCGTCTCTATGTGACCGGTTTCCGATTTCCAGACTGCGTCTGTTCTACTGTGTCCCTCATTATTTAGCCTTTCCTGCGGTGATCAGTGCGCTTCCAGCAGTGGTTCAAACACCTCCGAATGTTTGGTGTTGCTTGGTTTTGTACTGGAGCTATAAAATAGACTTGGACATATGGTTTATCGTACTGCACGACATACTGCTGTCTATAAAAATAGCTACGTTGGAGCAGATTTACTAAAAGAGGCTCTAATTGTTGACTGTATTGGTAGCATTAATAAAGTTAATGAGCCTGTGATTTAAATAAAATGAGTAAGTTAGTGTTTAATCCTGTTAATGAGTTAACATTAATAAAGTTAATAAGTTAGCATTAATGAGTAATAAGTAACTGGCATGTGCCCGCCCCCTGGGCCCCGGCCATGTCTCCAGTGTTAAGTGATCATTTTTTAATCCCACAGACGGAGAAATTCCACCTCCGCATTTAACCCATCCGTGAAGTGAAACACCACATACACACTAGTGAATACACACACACTAGGGGGCAGTGAGCACACTTGCCCAGAGCGGTGGGCAGCCCAATCCACGGTGCCCAGGGAGCAGTTGGGGGTTAGGTGTCTTGCTCAAGGACACCTCAGTCAGGGACTCTCGGTGCTGGGGATCGAACCGGCGACCTTCCGGTCACAGGGCCAGTTCCCTAACCTCCAGCCCACGACTGGCCCCATCAGTGTAGTGTAGTGTAGTGAAGCTGCATAACTGGGTGCGGGGCTCAGGCGGTGGAGTTGTGGTGGCACCAGCGTCCTCGTCCTCCTCCTCTTGCCGTCACTCTCATGACTCCCGTCCGTCCAGGGAGCTCAGGCTTTGCGCTCTGCCCCCCCCAAACACTCGAGGGTCTCTCCCCGGCATTCTCGCCGAGGTTCATTGCCACTGGGTTTTGTGGCCCCGCCTTTTAGCCGCCTCTCGTGGCCGTCATCGTCAGGGCCCGGGGGGGCGGCCGCATGACACAATAACTATTGAATTATTATACTGTTACAATGAGGCCCTCAGTTTATTACAAATAACCCTGCACTCATGGGGTCAGTTGTAACATGTCCACTCAGAACCCTTTTGGCCATGTTGTTCACAAACATTGTTCGATTGTGCATCGCATATCGTATCATAACAATGTTCCATTTGTCACTGAGAATTATTGATGGAACCACTCTTTTAAATCCCTTTCTGTCTCTTCCTCAGATCCTGGACGCTGGGCTGAGGAGTATCTGGAGCAGTCGGAGGAGAAGCTGTGGCTGGGCGACCTGGGAGAGAAGGAGCAAGAGAAGGAATGGTGAGAGAGTGAATCGTATGCATCTGAAAGGGAAAGAGGGAGGAAGGCAAAAAAAGGGCGGAACGAACGGGAGATCTATACGGATGATTCTACCAAACTGGTTCCGAGTTGAAAACGCATTTCAGTCTTTTTATTCAGTCTGAGCACTGCAGCAGGTGTTTGAGCCGTGACCGTTTCGGTAGTTTTAGACAATTTTACCTCATTTTGGGCAGAACTCAAACACTCGCTAGCGCATGAACGCAGCTTTAACACACACAAATCACAGCGTTACTCCCTAAACCGCAAGAAAAGGTCCTTTAGTGCAGAAAAGTGCTTCCATAGTGGCAATTCTTAATGTTCCACCCTGATTTAGAGATTTTCAGACTTTGGGATCTAACTGCCCACCATGTGGCCATGAGGGACAGGGATGCAGCCTCACTTCGTGCTTTAAAACACAGGGACGTGGCTAAAATCAGGCTCCACCTGCAAACTAAAATTCTGTGTTGCAGTAGTGACATGAAAACATGGGACAGCGTTTTTTTTTTAAAGTTTTTTATTTAAAATAAACAAGTTGAAATTTTAAGATTAGGGTTTGGGACAGACGCCTCCCAGTAGAACAGATCATATCATAACAACATAATCTTTGTAAATTTCTATGTTCTGAATACCTCATTGTTTTATATATATATATATATATATATATATATATATATATATATATATATATATATATATATATATATATATATATATAAATTTTTAACCAGTTGACCTCAGTAGTGAGTTTATCACGATATACATTAGAATAAAGTCGTATTCATAATTCAAATAAACAGAAAAACAATAAAAAGTAACGAGAATTTCTCAGGTCCATATTTTTCCTTGACACCTTCACAGCCGCCACAGAGACTCGTTAATATCATCAATTACATCATGAGCTCAATTTACTGAGCACTGATTGGTCAAACCAGGAGCTGCTTTATAACTACATATAATATTGGACTTCCTCGAGGAGGAGAGGCTTGGAGATGGGTAAACAAACACAATAACATCAATATCAATATTTATCACATATATATATATATATATATATATATATATATATATGTGTGTGTGTGTGTGTGTGTGTGTGTGTGTGTGTGTGTGTGTGTGTGTGTGTGTATATAATATATCATTAATTAATATTCTATACATTTTGTTTATTCAAATATTTTCACTTTTCTCAGCAAATAAACACAAACTGCACAAATAGATTTTGAAAATGTGTCTTGGGTGCCTTTTGCACAGTGCTGTGTATATGTGTGTGTATGTAAATATATATATATATAATTTAAAAAAAAATAATGTAGGAGTGCACAATGGTCCATAAAAGACCCGAAAGAGTAGATCAGCCGAGCTCCGTGCAGGTCGGTGAAATTCCTCTGATGATACAGTGTACTGGAGTAATATCATATTTCGGGGGAATGAGAGGGCATTAAACTTGAGGCCTGAGTGTAATCTAAACAGAACATTTCTGTGGAAGGAGAGCAGATCAGGCCCTTTAGGGTCGAATGTGGTCTGAGATCCTTAAAGAGGAGCTTTTACTAAGTGATTTATTTTTATTAGAGCAGATCCGGCTTTTACCTGCAGATGTTTTTGAGGACTTAAGCCTTTACGCTTCTACATTGTGTCAAAGATCCTGTGCCCTCAAAAACTCCTCTGGGGTGGGTTGATTATAATTATATAGATCGGTATTTGGGTCAAATTTTGTAGTGCCAGTTTTCTGCTTTTTCATATTAGAAACAGACTTTCTCGTGCGTTTGACTATAAAAAAAGGTTGATGGGCCACTGTGTCTGCGCTCATTCACAAAATCATGGTCTAATATACTAAAATATGCTAATTAGAGGATAACATGACAAGCTTTTATTCATTACCAGTAAATATTTTATGCATTTTTATTCACGTACTCATGATTTTTAACGTGAGCGCACGTGCACAAACTAGGCATGCGTACTTGAGTACTCGGTACTAATGGGTTTTAATTCAATAGGACGAAGGAATACGAACCAGGCGAGGAGCTGAAGCAAACAGCCAATGAGCTGCTGGCGAAGGTGGATGACCCCAAACTCCAGAACACAGAGGTGGGCATGTGGTTTTCTCATGCTGGACGTACGTTTCTTCTTCTGGACCCCACCTGTACCTGCTGACCCGTGATTTTATTCTAATCCTGGATAAAAGCCTCGTCGAATACTAACCTAAGTGTAAAGCTTCAACATGCTTTACGAAATATCACGTTTTTTTTTTCCAGTTAGGTTCCAACAGCATGACATCCAACCATTATTTTCTGCTGTTATTAAAGGGCTATTCCACCTATTGTTCAAGGTTTCTGCCTGACTAAATGGTTAAGAGACAAGCATTCCGAGTGGTCAGTTCTTTCTGAGTCAGAATTGTGGCTGTGATAGGAACCAGACGTCTGTGAAGTTTAATGCTTCTAAAAGCTCCCTCACAAAACGATACGTAAAACGGTTATGAATACACTGCCTGGTGTCTGTCACAGTGAGTGTGTTTACATGCGCTCAAGAATCCGATCATAATCGGATTTCTGCAGTTAAGATTTCTTAGATCAGAGTAAAGTCTAGAAATCTGGTAAAGCGATCAGATTTCTCAGTGAACTCGTTCTCTGATTTCATTTGTGTTTCTTCGCATGTGTGAAAACAGACGGCGGTACCGGAAATAAGCGAGAAGCGTCACCGCGAGACGCAGCAAAACACAAATACATGCTTGATGGGGGCGTGCTTGACCAGAAGGTCACCGGTTCGATCCCCAGCACCGACAGTCCATGACTGAGGTGTTCTTGAGCAAGACACCTAACCCCCAACTGCTCCCCGGGCGCCGTGGATAGGGCTGCCCACCGCGCTGGGCAAGTGTGCTCACTGCCCCCTAGTGTGTATGTGGTGTTTCACTGCACAGATGGGTCAAATGCAGAGGTGGAATTTCCCAGTTGTGGGACTAATAAGGGTCACTTAATCTTAAATGAGCTCTGGTCTGACAGGCGTTTCCTGTGTTTTGCCTCATTTAAAAACACTTGAGCCTAAAACACTCTATAGTGAGTGGGAGGGGCTAAAATGCTGTTGGTTTTAGTGACATAACAAAATACAATGGCAGTCTAGTTTTCTCATGGAGTAAACTTTAATAACATCCATCATATAGGCCCTTTAAAAACACGTTCATGGAAACTGGTTTTCCCATCATCAGCATTCCGCACTCGTGTAGGTTCTCTGGTGGTTCTGGATGGTAAATAAAGTGTCTGTATCTGTGCTGTAGACATGGTGACGCCTGGTTCCTATCACCACCACTGTAAAGACATTCTGTAATGCTCAGTTTCACATCAGACTACTCTGAATGTCCTTTTACGTCTCCTTGATGTAATTATGCAGAAATTATGAAATTTTGGTGGAATTCCCCTTTACATTTTAAACCAGTTCATAGGCCCTTATAGCACTTTGACCAAAATGCAGAGTGAAGCATCACGAGGTTCAGCATTGTTTTGCATGTAGAGCAGTCATTTTAGACCCGACCCCTAAAGTGTTGCTGTGTACGTTTGTCAAAATTTGCGTAGTTTGTGATGCTTGTCCTCCTTTTTTTTTCATTTGTAATTCATTTGTATGTTTTTCTCATCATTTATCTCATCAATTTTATCTGTTGTTCAGAGTGGAGCCCTGCTGTGTTGTGTTTGATGAGTGTAGTCATGGCAACCTTACTAGTGTGCACCAGAACGTGTGTAACGCTGCCCTTCCCTTTAGCTGGAGATGTGTAACGGCCTTTGTTGTTGTTGTTGTGTTGTTGTCGTTGTGTAGTTCCTGCGGTTCATTAGGCAGATTGGCGAGGGCAGTGTGACTGTGGAGGACAGAGCAGGGAAGCAGCTCACTGATAGAGCACAGGCCAGGGAGGCACACAACTGGGCCTCCGGCTTCACCCAGGTACGACCCCTACGTCCTCCCAGTCAGGAAGCTTTGGAAAGGGGACAGCTAGGGACGATCCGGTTACTCCCCACCCCCGAAATGTGCCTAAAACAAGTCTTATCAAGCATTTTGTTAATGTAGCTGGACCGGTCAGTTATATTAGTAGCCGAATAATCTACTCCTTATGTGGACGAAGTTAGTTTTTCAAGGCCAAGGACTAAAATTAGCAATAATTAAATATGGATAAAGCCGTTTGGATAAAGATAAGCTAGGAAATTTGGAAAAAGACTTATAAATATGAGGACTCTAAAATGCATACAGACGTGCACTGTGAGAAACCAATCACTGCTGATCCATAGAGGAAGTAGATAAAGGCTTTCGCTGCAAAATGCATGATAGACCACTTTAAAAATGAGAATTTTTCATGATGCTCATTGTTGGGAGGAGGCTTTACTCATACAAGACATATTAATGCTATATTATGATTAATACCGCCTTTATTAGAGAAATAAAAACTTTTTTTTTCCCCTCGAAATTATTACAGACATTTCAAAACAGATATAAGGTGTATTTAAATTCATTTATATACCAAAAATTGTATTTCCAGACTCTCACACTGCTTTTGTACTGGAAGATCGGCAAAGCACAAAACACTATGCTTCATATGAAGAAGTCAGGTTATTGAAATGAGAGCACGGTTACAAGTTATAGAATCTAAAGAGACCCAATAAAACTGATCAAGCCTGTGTTTTTAATCTGTATTTAGAAACATCTGCCTGGTTCGTGGTCTTAGTGTTCTCTGGTACAGAGTCGCTGAGTTAACCTGCTGTGTTTGTGTTCCTGGTTAAACAGCTGTGCAGTCCGGTTCAGTGGATATAAGCTAGGCGGTCAGTTCTATTAAAACGCTCACTTTGGCTGGCTTTTTTAAATGACCACTTTAAAGGTTATGAAAGTTTTCAGATTTTAAGTTTGTTTCAGATTTTAATTTCACTCTTTCAAATTGCAGTTTCGATATTAGAACAATTCATTGTTCAGCAATGTAATTAACGGCATAAAATAGCCTTAACAAAACTAGAACTAGATTATAAACTAGACTGGGCTTAAAGGGGCCATGAATAACGTGGTAAGCAGTCATTCAGAGCAGTTTGGTGTGAAATTCTCTGTTCTAGACAAGCTCACCAGTCGTGGTGATGGGAACCAGGTCTCCATCTCTAAAAGCTCCCCCACGGAAAACCTCCAGATTTACCACTATTTTACCTTCACCAGCTTTACATATAACACTCGGACGTTCTGTTGGTTCACTGATCATTTTGGATAGTAAATAAAATGCATGACGCCTGGTTCCTATCACCACCACTGTTAAAAAATCGGGAACCATCTCCCATCAGATCACTCTGAATGACTTTGTTTACTATGTATTAAACAGCGATGTTGAAAATCTGTGGCGTTTCTCTTTAATATAGCGATACTGATTCATTTAAATCTAGATTTAAATACGCCGACCAGACATAACCTTCTGACCACCTCCTCGTTCCTCCACTTACTGTATAGCTGCACTCTGTAGTTCTACAGTTACAGACTGTAGTCCATCTGTTTCTCTGATACTCTGTTACCCTGTTCTTCAGTGGTCAGGACCCCCATGGACCCTCACTGACGTGGTGGTGGTGTGTGGACCAGACACAGCAGTGCTGCTGGAGTTCTTAAACACTGTGTCCACTCACTGTCCACTCTATTAGACACTCCTACCTTGGTCGTCCTCTAGTCCTTCATCAGTGGTCACAGGATGCTGCCCACTAGTGCGGTGGACTAAAACCCCAGCAGCACTGTTGTCTGATCCACTCAGACCACCGCAACACCCTGCAGACTGCAGTCTGTAATTGTAGGACTACAAAGTGCATCTGTACAGTAAGTGGAGCTGATAAAATGGGCGTAATGACGTGCCTGATCGGTGTATTTCTGAGTGGTTCGGGACATTCTTAGCGGTCAGCTTAGCTGGCAGCCTTCTCGGCTCATGCAGTTAGGCCGAATTACAGCTGAATGCCCTTGCCAATGTGCACCCGCCAGCTCTGCTTTGTTTTATAATATGAAACGCAGTCAAATGTAGTTCACTTGAGCACGTTTGCTGGGTTTGTCCCTCCACTGACTCCAGCTTTGACTCCGTATAAGACTATTCACATTATCACTGTAACATTTCCTTCTTCTGTTGTCTGCAAACTACTATAACATCTTCTTGACCTATTTACCTACATCCATACCCAAATATAACTCCTCGATGAACCCAATTCCAAACCCACCATGCCCATAAATACCCGTCCCTCCCACCTGCCCCTCCCACCACACCCCCATAACGGCCATCCAGTACCTGGAGGAAACAGGGGGAGGGACTGTGCAAGTGGAATCTCGAGATTGCAGAGAGAAGAATGACCAAGCTAAAGCTAAACAGGCAGAGCAGTGGGCTTCTATCGTCAGGCAGGTAGGACCCCTGGTGCTCGGCAACACGGATACAGTGGTCCTTTTGTTGTTTTACATATTTATTTATTTATTTATTTATTTATTTATTTTGCTTTAATATTCTAGTCTCCCTTCCTAAACATTGTGCTTTTTTTTTTTTTAGTCTTATTATTTCTACCATAGTTGCTTTAAAGTCTTTGTGCTTCCTCGATTAGCAGTTTCTTACAGTGACCTGCTTGCATTCTGTGAGAGCAGATCCACCGTCCTGCTCCTGCCAGCGCCGTAACGAGCCATTCGGTTTTTCCTTAAAGGGCAGGTGCCTCTGTAGATGAGTAGTCTGCTTGCTACGTGTAAGTAGAGAGGGAGGGAGAGAGGGATGAATGAGGGTAAGATGCTTTCTTCTTCGGTCAGCCTCCCCAGCCCCTCTGTCTCACTTCCTTTTTGTCCGTTTGTCCTCCACTCTCGTTCATTTTTACTCCCGTGGTCCTCTGTCTCTGTGTGGAACTGCGGCGTGGTGGTCGTAACGCGTTATAAAGCCTCGATCCGTTCTGTCTGCAGGTTTCGGAAGAGTCTGCAGAATCCTGGGTGGACGAGTTCACCACATCAGGGCCGGAGTTCCAGCAGGCCAAAGCTGCTGTGGAGGTACAAATGCGTTCCTATGCAGTACATAGTCAACCTCATATACAAGTGTGTGATGTTATCGTCAGTGCTTACCTCGTTTCTACACTCGCTGTCCGTCTTACCAGCTCCACTGACCGTAAAAGAGCACTTTGTAGTTCTACAGTTACAGACTGTAGTCCGTCTGTTTCTCTGATACTCTGTTACCCTGTTCTTCAGTGGTCAGAACGCCCAGAGAGCACTCTCAGCACTGCAGTGACACTCACGTGGTGCTGGTGTGAGTGGATCAGACACACTGGAGTTTTTAAACACTGTGTCCACTCACTGTCCACTCTATTAGACACTCCTTCCTTGTCGGTCCACCTTGTAGATGTAAAGTCAGAGACGACAGCTCATCTGCTGCTGCACAGTTTGTGTTGGTCATCCTCTCGTCCTTCATCAGTGGTCACAGGACGCTGCTGGCTGGATATTTTTGGTTCTCAGTCCAGCAGCAACACTGAGGTGTTTAAAAACTCCAGCAGCACTGCTGTGACTGATCCACTCAGACCAGCGCAACACACTAACACACCACCACGACGTGTTGTTTTTTCCTTCTCCTGTAAAAAAGCATTTGGGGGACACAAGTTTTGAAATGCGCCCTTTTAATGTGACGAAAGACGTGACTGAGAAGTCAGAGATGCGGATTATAGTGCAGTGCAGCTGACGGACTCTGGCTGAGCTAGAACTCCGAACGGGGACTGTTTCTCGGTTTTCAGCGTTACAAACCGACTTGTTCTGGCATCATAAACTTGGGTAAAGCTCCTGTTTAGAAAGGATAGCCAAACTGTGTTTTAACAGTGCATGTGTTTGTGTTCAGAGCGATGTCGATTTCTGGGAGAAGCTGCAGCAGGAGTGGGAGGAGATGGCGAAGAGAGATGCTGAGGCTCACCCCTGGCTTTCTGACTTTGATCAGCTGCTCAGCACCTCCTATGACAAGGTCTCTATATACTGTTGATTAAAATATGCATTCATTTCTCTGTTTTCAGGCGGTCAAAGTCAAACGGAAGAAATGAAACACCCTGTAAATAAACGTGCCATAAATGAGTCCTTCTAAGGCCAAGTTCACCCAGCAGCTAAAAGTGGCCCGAATCTGATTTTCTCACCAAAGCTGATTTTTTTTGTTTTGGCTGTTGTCGTTCGCTGTAGAAAGGGCACGTTATTCAGCCACGGCCACTTCTTCGGATCATGTCCAACTTTTTTGACGCTGCAGCCTCGGAGGAGGCCGTGTTTGGCTGTTTTGTTCAATATCTCTTCGAACACGGAGCGGCTGCGATGAATCTCTTCTACATTTTTGGACAGAAACATCAGCCTAAATGTTTACGAGCCTCGGCAGCGCGAAGTGGCGACGAATGTCGAGTTGGACCGATATAAAAGTCGCCTGAATTCCACTCGGCCTGTTCAGAGTCGCACTGCCTCAGCTCGGATACGGATCGGATTTCAGTACCACATATGAAAGCGTCTCAAATCGGAATTGAAAACATCAGATGCGTTACATTTTTTGCTGTTCACACTGACACAGACACACATCTGTGTCACATATGAGGAAAAAAGACTTGAGCCACTTTTACCTGCTGTGTAAACGTAGCCCAAGATCTGTACCGGCATGGAATCCACTGTGTTTATGAACCTCCGGGCACTCGTGTTTTGTTTTGCGCTAAGTGTTTGATGTGTGATTCTCAGGGGTATCAATTTGAGGAGGAGAATCCGTACCTGTCCCACGAGGACCCGCTGGCGGAGGGGTTGCGGAGGATGGAGGCCGGGGATATTCCCGGAGCTGTGCGGCTCTTTGAGAGCGCCGTGCAGAGGGAGCCAGACAACCAGCTGGTCAGAACCCTTTGTCTCTTTCATCGCTGCAAGCGGTCACCGACTAAGGATTTACTTCATCCACAGAAGTTCCCCTTTACTCCCGATGTAGTGAAGTCGGTCAGCCAAGACATGCTTGTTGTCTGAAATTTGTTCCTGTGAGCTCTTGGAAACTATGGTCAACTAGCCATCTGAGCTGAAATGCTGATAAATAACCGTATCAGAAAACATTAGACTGTAAACTTCAAATCCGTTCTGGTTTTTTAAGTTATAGAGAACATTTGTGTGATAACATTTTAAGTGTCCTAATTAACATATCGCTGTTATCAGGAGAAAACCTTGTATCTCCAAAGCGGTAACTTTACAGCAGAAGGAAAAACGTGCTTTACTTTTAATGTAAGTCAATGGAACCAGAATTTTTTCCAAGTCATTTTGGGTCATTTCTTTTGGTCCATTCTTCATTAGATTTACACACGATATAAAGGGTCATACGTACTTTCAAAATATCTCAAAAACTGAAAAACGACAAAATGCATGGTTTTCTTCTGACAGCAGTGATTCACAAAGTACATGACACGTTCCATGTTATTGCCACTGTATATCGTTTGGCACCGTATATATAGCGTACATGCAAAAAGACTAATAATTATGGCTGGCTACTACTTAGCATGACAACAGCCCTCCTCCCTACGTTTTTAAGTGGTGACTTATTCAGTATGGACTAGCATCGAGAGAACCGAGAGAGCGTGGACAGTTGTGATCTCTTTGACTCCTGGTCATGGATGGCTGTGGCATCGTTGGGGTCCTGATGACAGGGCTTATGTAGATACGCCATTCTAGTGATGCATCGTATTCAGTGCCTTACTATGTTGTGTAAAATGCGGCTGGCAGAGTTTATATTCCACCTTCTTAGGATCATTTTAATGGTTTTTCTGACTTTTTTTCAGTGACCAGTGCGCGACTGTTGCATGCGAGATTCACTTACTGAAGACTCTCTACCTGTTTAGTCAAAAATCATTTATATCCACCTGATTCTTACAGGCCTGGCAGTATCTGGGAACTTGCCAAGCAGAGAATGAGCAGGAATTTGCAGCTATCAGCGCCCTCCGCAGGTCAGTGATGGATCTGTGCGCTTCGATAATAATCGGCCTTGTATTAAAACAACCAAACATTTGGGTTTTCAGCTTTAGATTTACAGTGTATGTCATTTGAACCTTTTCAAGTGCCCTTTTATATTAGGTTTTCACAGTTAAATGGAAAAAAATTTAATTTTTTCAGTTTCTGTGTTGTTACTCCATTTGAAAACGCCAGGCTTGTTACATTAACTTGTTGTCGCTGTTGGAACAAAACCATGCGTCTTTATTTGTGTTGTTTATTTTTATATATTTACATAATTTGAAAAGGCCAGCTGCTTTTTACACTGTGTTAAAGTTTCTGGAGAAATTGGATATTTGGATTGGACAAGCAGAAATGGTTCCAAGACTTTGTGTATAATCATTCCTGTACTTTCACGTTAACATCTGCCACGAGTTAGAGAGACCAGGTTTTCTTCGGACAGTGACAGTGTGCTGTTGCCCTTCCTCTCGTTATGTTGCCGTCAGGTGTATCGAGCTGAAGAAGGACAATCTGACGGCGCTGATGGCTCTGGCGGTCAGCTTCACCAACGAATCACTGCACCGGCAAGCCTGCGAGACGCTCCGTGATTGGCTGAGGCACAACCCAAAGTACCGGCACATTCTGGAGCAGAGGGAGAGAGAGAAGGAGAGGGAGGGAGTCCGAGAGAGGGACAAGGACAGGGAGAGATTCGGATCCCTGCTGCCGGAGTACGGTTAAAGCGATGCTCTACACCGTTTCTCCATCTCACCCCAAATGCAGTCAGTCAGTCGGGGCCTCAAGACGTCTGGAGTCTGAAGTTCGCTTCTTTAGTTCATGCTGTGAAACGTTGAATTGAGCTTAAACAAGGAAATTCTGTCCATTTGGCCGCCGTCTTGGAATCGCTGCCGGTGTGAAGCCCAGTTTGAGATGAGCAGTAAAATCTGACAAAATTGTTATAATAGTTTATAGTGTTTGGCTCAAATAACACACTTACCACTTTACCAGCAAGCCAGCTGGAAACAGGCACTGGAGTTTTCCCATAAACAGATGCCAAATGTGCCTCATTCACATTTCAACCAGTGACTGATCTCCTCTATAAAATCTCTGGCTTAAACTCACATGAGCAGAACTTTGGGCATGCACAGCGTACGCCGGTCAGGAATAACATTCTGACCATGCTCATTGTCCATCTTATCAGCTCCACTGACCGTATAGCTGCACTCTGTAGTTCTACAGTTACAGACTGTAGTCCATCTGTTTCTCTGATACTCTGTTCTTCAGTGGTCAGGACCCCCATGGACCCTCACAGAGCAGGTACTATTTGGGTGGTGGGTCATTCTCAGCACTGCAGTGACACCGATGTGATAGTGGTGTGTTGTCCTGGTACGAGTGGATCAGACACAGCAGTGCTGCTGGAGTTTTTAAACACTGTGTCCACTCACTGTCCACTCTATTAGACACTCCTACCTTGTAGATGTAAAGTCAGAGACGACAGCTCATCTGCTGCTGCGCAGTTTGTGTTGGTCGTCCTCTAGTCCTTCATCAGTGGTCGCAGGTCGCTGTGCTGCTGTGTCTGATCCACTCAGATCAGCAACACACACTAACACACCACCACCACGTGTCACTGCAGTGCTGAGAATGATCCACCACCCAAATAGCACCTGCTCTGTGAGGGTCCATGGGGGTCCTGACCGCTGAAGAACAGGGTAACAGAGTATCAGAGAAACAGATGGACTACAGTCTGTAACTGTAGATCTACAGAGTGCAGCTATACAGTAAGTGGAGCTGATAAAGTGGACAGTGAGCGTAGAAACAAGGAGGTGGTCAGGATGTTACACCTGATCGGTGGACATGTATAATCACATAGTGTCAGATACCATGTAAACAACCTCCTGTTAGAGATCACTCTCCAGGCTCCAAAACACAAGCCTGTCTTGGCTGATGGACATTTACAGTAAGCTGGACCTTTGAAAGCTAGTGGATGTCTCATGCGCGAAGGTGTTGTGTTTGTCTGTTTCTCCCAGGGCGCTTTTTAACGAGGTGCAGACGTTGTTTCTGACAGCGGCGGCCTCGGACCCCACCCGGGTCGACCCTCAGCTGCAGTGTGGTCTCGGGGTGCTCTTCAACTTGAGTGGAGAGTATGACAAGGCTGTGGACTGTTTTACTGCTGCGTTGTCTGTTACTCCACAGGTACACAAACACGCATGTGTGCTTGTATTACTGTGCTTGTGAGCACCTAAATGTGTTTAAGCTGACCTGACCCTTGATTTGAACTCTCTGACCAAAGCTCCACACTCATTATAGCCATAACTAACCCTGCCAAACCTATAGCCGCATCATTGGGTCATAAGAAGAACATTTAGACCTTTACACTGTGTTGTTGAGGATAATGAATAGACAGATAGGAATACCTGTTTATCAACATTAGGAGAATTTAACATAAGACCATATATAGGCGTCATTATAATTGGTATATTGGTAATAATCTAGCAGTTATTTTGACACATAATTGCATAATTTTTTTTTTTTTTTAGACCAGAATTCAAAATTCTCGTTATGAATGACTGTTTTAAATAAAATGTTCCATCATAAAATTTAGAAAATACAGTTCATTTGAAGTATTTTAAGTCTTTTGAGCGAATGTAAGTCAAAAGCGACATGAGATCTAATAGCGCCCCCTTGTGGATACTGTGCAGACTGCTGAAGCCGGCTTTATAATGATGTGCGGTTCTCCTGTTCATCATCCAGATTACGAACTAACCAACAAGATGATTTACCGAGAACCTAAATTTAAATCTTTTCATTTTTTAAAATCAGGTAGTTGATTATAATCAAGTCATTTTTCTATAGAAAGAGATAAAGGCACGTTTTTGGATGGGCTGTAGCCGTACTTTAGTTTGCGATCGCAGTCTTTTTCTTCTGCTCACTCTGCAGGATTATTTGCTGTGGAATAAGTTGGGAGCTACTCTAGCCAATGGCAATCGATCTGAGGAGGCAGTGGCCGCCTACAGGCGAGCGCTGGAACTGCAGCCTGGATTTGTGCGCAGCCGATACAACCTGGGGATCAGCTGTGTTAACCTGGGAGCTCATAGGTGAGAGAAATCATCCCGTCTGTGGAGACCAGAGGTGGCTGGACAGTAGAGGACACAGAGAACAGTTCTGTAGAGCAGCTGAAGTTGCAAAGGAAACTAGTAGTAAATTAGTTGGACCAGATATGATCCCATACTGACTACACATCTGGTCTCACACATCTGGTCACATGTATTCTCATTGTCCTGTGAAGCCCAACAATTTACACCATCACTCTGAGACTCTAAACCTGCCGACCTGAGAGAATTCTCTGTTTGCAGCTCTCCTCTCTTCAGCCTGATCTCCAGCACTCGGTAGCTGTGAAACAAGATCAGATGTCTTTAGATGTTTTCAGAAGCAAAAATGAAAAAATAATACAATTTTGGTTAGTGGAAGCTTTTGTGGTCCTCAAGTTGCAAAAAGTCAGGAGCCCCTGATCTTGACATTAAAGCTGAACAATGGAAGGTCTGGGTGTTTGGAGACCTCTGTGGTGGAAATGTGGAATTGCACGCCGCATCTTCCGAAGATGTGAGCGATTGATCTATTTTTGTCATCATGTCCACATTGGTGTAATGTTGGTTTTGCATTTGAGATGTAAACATTGAGCCAGACCTTCTTGTTGAGCCTGTGCGTGTGACGTTAATACGTAAATCCGCACGACGTGGTCTGAAAAAACCGGACCCGACGCCTCGGACCTTCAAATGATTATTGCATGCTTTACTGGGCGACTCGCAGCAGTGCATGCTCACCGTATTTTAGCCTGTCTTAACCCATATATGCATACACAATTGGGCCTAACATCATGACCACCTCCTCGTTTATACTCTCATTGTCCAGTTTATCAGCTCCTCTTACTATGTAGGTGCACTTTGTAGTTCTACAGTTACAGACTGATGTTACTGGTGGTGTGTTACGTGTGTTGCGCTGGTCTGAGTGGATCAGACACAGCAGTGTTTTCATTCGTGGTCAGTGAAAAGCATTAGGTTCGGTGTTGAAGGCTGTGTTTGTGTTGCAGGGAGGCGGTGGAGCACTTCTTGGAGGCCCTCTCTCTGCAGCGGCAGGCCGCCGGAGACGTGGAGGTGGGCGCAGGCCGGGGCCCTGGAGCCGCGGCGACCGTGATGTCCGACAACATCTGGTCCACCCTGCGCATGGCGCTGAGCATGATGGGAGAGAGCTCGCTGTACGCGGCGGCGGACCGGCGCGACCTGGACACGCTGCTGGCTCACTTCTGCCAGAGGGAGGGCGAGACGGAATGAAGGAGGGAGGCGGCGGAGGAGAGGAGGAGGGCGGTGCTGTGCGAGTGCGGGGAGAGGTGTCTCGGAGAGACTTCTGGATTTTAACGGGGGGGGGGGTCGTTGGAGGACGATGAGGAGAACGAAGAAGAGTGAGAAATGCTCAGTCAACATGCACTACGTTGGTGTGAATGGACAGACGGACTGACCGCTGGCTGTTTTCCTGAGGAATGGCTGATATATGGGAAGGCTCACGGTACATCGGTCAGCGCAAACCACCGACGAACTGCCAGCAGAGAGCTGCACTCAAGGTCCTTGTGCACAAAGTACATTGCTTTCCATTTGGTTTGCCATCGAAAAGGCATCTCCGCTACAGCGGAGAGGTCAACATGTTTTCACACTGTGATCCGAAATACTAATCGTGCATTTTCGGAAGAAGCGAAGACTCGAAGAAACTTGTCTGTGTGCCATTCTGCATCTTCTGTTCCCGCACGGTCCGATAATAGCCAGACTGTTTGCGAGCCAGACTGTTCTGATTGCCGGGTTACTGTCAGCTCCAGACGAGAGGAGCGAATAAACGTGAGAAAATGAATGAAACAAAGAAAGGATGAGAAACGGGAGCTGCATGCCAGCGCCCTCTCTCCTTCTCCTCGTGTGTAATTTGATATCATGCTGTAAATGATTCAGCTTAATTGTAAATGCTACCAGCCATCCTGTGTACTGTAATTGTATTATTATTATTATTATTATTATTAATATGCTCGTTTTGAATATAGCCAACAAACTGTAATGATTATGTATGTAATCCAAGCAATAAAACTTTGAACTAATGCGAGTGGGTGCTCATACGATGTAGTGTAAAAGTCCCCATATTATGCTTGTCAGTTTATTTGGAAAGTTGGTACCTTTTTCAAGGATGTAAATAAACTGTTTTAAATAATAATTGATCATAAAACTGCATATAAAATGAATACAATAATGGCCTAAAATGAAGTCATAAAATTGTTAAAATAATAAACTGTTTACAACAATCAGCATGAGTAAACAGCTTATTAACAATAAAGAAATAACATTTTTTAAAATAAAAGCAAAAATAAAATAGTAAACTATAAATAATAACAAAATGAAACTGCTTAAAAATAATTAAACTTTTTATTAATAAAGTAGCCAAAAAGATGTTAAAATAATGATCAAATGAATAAATAAAATAAAAAATAATGGAAGTGCTTTAATAAAAGTCCTAATAATATTGCAAAATAATTACAAATAATGAAAAAATAAAAACAGCTTAATTATGAGCACAATATGAGATAAAATAATGAGGCTTCTTTAAAATAGTAAAAATACTAATGAGCTAATAGACGTATTTAATAATATTAATAGTAATAATAAAGCCGTTATTACGAGGCGTCGCTGTTTAATTTCAAATCGTGTTTAAACGCCCGGTAACGTGCGGCTTCAGCCAATCAGCGACGAGGACGCAGCGACCCTACTAGACGCTGATTGGACGGTTTGAAAATTGCCGCAAACCAGCGAGGCACGATTTAAATCCTCCAGCAGTGGCGATGAGAGAGAGAGAGAGAAAAGGGCGAGAGAGCTGATGTTAGACTGAGCTACTGTTCAAGCGTCGCACCACACGAGCTTATATGTCTGTCTTCTTTAACGGCTACGCGACGAAACAGAAGTAGATTTTGGAGAGAAAGATCGAAGAAAGAGGCGTTTGGGCGGCTGTGGAAATCTCGTTGCTTGTAGGTGAGCAAGTTTGATTGTTTTGTTTTGTTTTGGTCTAGAAAACTAACTTGACTGGCAAACATTTTGTCCGAATTGTCCCGCTCCACCTTAAATGGCACAGCAGTTCCATTCTCGCCATTCAAGGCGCCGAGCGCGAGAATGCAACTCCTGCACCGTTTAAGGTGGAACGGAAAAATTCGAATGTGAAGCGGACTTCAGCGTGGTCGAACAAAGCCACGGCCGACTTGAAGTGACCTATTATTGCTCTCTTGTGACAAAGAAATCCTTAAAAACAAGACTTTTTACTACGCAACGCTACGTTTTAACCGGCGAACTGTAACTTGAATTCACGTTAAAGATAAATTCCACCCATTTTCCCAAAGTTCTGCATAATTAAACGAATAGATGTAAACAAAGTCTTTCAGAGCTTTTTGGCGTGAAACGCTCCGTTTCAGAGAAATTCGTCGAGTTTAAGTTGTTCACAGTGGTGGTGAATGGAACCAGACGTCTGAAGACTATTTAATTCCCCTGAAAGCGCCCTCAAAGAAGTGCTAGCTACTTAAATGCTTAGATATACGCAGCATTGCATCTGAGACGTTCTTTTAAGATGGTTTTTGCTTCAAATGTGTTTTAACCCATTCATGGTGGAGGGATACGTGCAGGGTGTCGTGAGGCAGTATTGCATATAGTGCTCAGAAGACTCACTGGTGGTTTTGGAGAGTAAATAAAATGGCTATATTTGTGTTGTAGTCATGGTGACTTCTGGTTCCTATCACCACCACTGTGAAGAAATCTTAGCCTCTACAATCAACCATTTCACACCTATCTGTTTTAATGTGTTTGTTTTTGGATCTGAGTCTGAATCTCAGTTTGCTCCCTACTCCCTTCGTAGTGCACTATATAGGTTAGATCATCGAATAACGACTTCTACAGCCAATATAGTGCATTATATGTCTGATTGAAAGCCATTTGGGATTCAGCCCATAGGCTGCACAGCTCTGTCAGCCATAACGTTCTGACCACCTCCTTGTTTCTACACTCATTGTCCACTTTATTGGCTCCACTGACCGTATAGTAGCAATTTGTAGTTCTACAATTAGACTGTAGTCCGTCTGGAGTTTTTAAACACCTCAGTGTCGTTGCTGGACTGAGAATAGTCCACCAGTAAAAACCACCCAACGGCGTCCTGTGGGCAGCGTCTGGTGACCACTGACAAAGGAGTAGAGGATGACCAACGCAAGCTGTGCAGCAGCAGATGAGCTGTCGTCTCTGACTTTACATCTACAAGGTGGACAGACAAGGTAGGAGTGTCTAATAGAGTGGACAGTGAGTGGACACAGTGTTTAGAAACTCCAGCAGCACTGCTGTTTCTGATCCACTTGCACCAGCGCAACATCAGTCACGGCAATGCTAAGAATGATCCACCACCCTTAGTATCTGCTCTGAGGGGTCCTGACCACTGAAGAACAGGGTTGAAAAGTATCAGAGAAGCAGATGGACTACAGTCTGTAACTGTAGAACTACAGAGTGCAGCTATACAGTAAGTGAGCAATGGGCGCAGAAACAAGGAGGTGGTCAGAACGTTATGGCTGATCTGTTTATAGGGAGCCGTTCGAGCCCTTCACTGAATGTTAACTGTGAACTCACCCTTGGTCATTTTATATCTGCAGAGGCATCACTTTACTGTCCATTGGTCTGTACTGAAGAGACCCTCAACATGGGCACCAGTGAGAGTAAGATGGCTGTGGTGTCCACACCAAAACCTGGACCAGGCCATGCAGTTCAGAACCGGCGCCTGGCACAGCTCACTGACCCACGGTCACCTTCTAATGGCATCGACCGCACTCCAATACAGGTAAAACCTGATGGCCACCTAACCTTCAGTTAGGCTCTACCTTGAGCTTGGGCCTTGGATCCTTGGATCTGTTTTAAGGAGAATTCCACTGATTTTTGGCTGAGAGGTAAAGTCATTCAGGCTGGTTTGGTCTGAAGCGCTCCCTTCTGGAGAAACTGAGTCAGAATTATTCACCGTGGCAGTGATGGGAACCAGACGGCAGAGTTTAATGCCTCTAAAAGCTCCCTCACTCAAAGGTATTGGCTGAAACGGCAGTGAATGTTGTGTCTGATGGAAGGCATTGATTTACCCTAGTTTTGAGAAGATTTTAGCCTGAAACCCAAGTTTTATATTCATAGGTGGAGAAATGTGTGCAGAAGTAAAATAAAAAATGTTTTATTTCAACTTTACTATAATCAACATTCCAGATAACGGAGGTTATTTACATCTCAGTCCTGGGATGGATAGGTGGGGTGCATAGATGTATGGAAATAAAGACAAAAACTTTATAAATCCTGAAGGGAAGTGACGGCAGCAGGACATATAATTGCACCTAAACCTGCGTTTCGCTGTTGCCTGAACAAAACCTTGTATCTCCAGTATGGTAACTTTACAGGAGAAGGAAAAAACTACTCTAAGTTTAATGGAAGTCAATGGAACCAGACCTCTGTCCAGGTAATTTTGGGCCGTTTCTTTTGGTCCAGCCGACATGAAATTTTCACACAATGTGAAGAGCAACGGGTGTTTTCACTGAGTGGTATGAGGCATAAGCAGCTGCATGAGGGTTCTAGTGCAGGTCTGGAGGAGTTTTAAAGCACATCCCATTGGGACGAGTCTGGAAGCTCCAACTCTTGGGAATACCTTAGATATTCTGTTTACAAAGTAATTCAGATACTAAAAGCTAAGATTCCAGATCTGCTTCAGATGGGAAAACGAGTTAACTGCTGCATACTTTGGGATTCTTTCTTCTTGTAAAGTTTGGAAAGTGTAAAAAGCAAAATAAAAAAATCTTAAAAGGAAATGGCAGGACCCCTTTGTATGTTCTAGGTGGGTGGAGCAGCCTCTTGTGTCCATGAGGTTCAGGAGTCAGTTGGACCTTTGTGTGTTGACCCACGATCCCCCACGCCTGGCGTCGTTCGCACCCCAATGAAGGACAGTATGAAAGGTGAGGCAGCAGCTGTGAATGTAAATGAGTTGGCCAGGCGTGACCCATTTGTCTCTCATTGTCTTATTGTTATTTAAAAAGATATTTGGCCAAATAAAGGGGGGGAAGGGGGGGGGTGACCATTCTTTAAAAAAATAAATAAATCAAGTTTTCTCCATGTCACCAAATGGAGTTGATCTACCAAGGAGCCTGAAGTTGATTTCTTTAGTTTTGTATAAAACTTGTAGCAAACAAGTAATAGAAGCTTGTGCCCCACGCTTTAGCCTTGGAATAGCTAAGTGTTGCCTAAGTGTTTTTGTGGGGTTTTGTTTTTGTTCCGTCTTTTGGACACTAACTTATTTATAGAAATGCACGTTTATGCTTAGTTTGGTTTTCCTTTTATATACATTTTCTGAAAGTGTAAATACGGTACAGTGCTTCATTGTTCAACGCGAGTCTCTCGGTTCAGTCTCACTGGGTGCAAAAGCTCTGACCCTAGAGCCGGACGCTGAGCGGTTGTAATTACTGGCTTCCAATTTTCATCAGCCGAAAAGTTTGGGATCCCGGCAGCGCGACATCCTGACAAATGTCGAGTTGGATTGACGTTAAAGTCGCATTAGTTCTGATCCAGTGGTTCTTGGCTGCGTTCCAAAGCTGAGGCTGGAGCCTCGGTAGGGCTGGAGCCTCGGTAGGGCTGGAGCCTCGGTAGGGCTGGAGCCTCGGTAGGGCTGTCCTATTAAGGCTCCTTCTTGGTGGCCTATTGGTCACACGAATGGATCGGCGCTAACGAGGCTGCGACCTGAAACTGGTGAGAGAAAACGCAGCCGGTTACGTTGGGGTTCGTTGCCTTTTCATTTCTTCATGGGAAGAATGAGACGTTCTTATATAGAAGGATAAACTGCGTACATACAAGTACTTCTAAATAAAATGGTCTCTGGTCATGTTTTCATTAGTGACTTTACACTTTATAAGTTAGTGAAGACAAATTCAAGTACATGAACAGCTCTACTGCCTCTGTTCTCCACTGTTTGTGTGTGTATTTTTATTTATTTATTTATTTAAGTGTGAATATTTATTTTTCTCCATCGTGGTGAAAACCTGGCTCACCACCACAAAACAATAAGATTTAGACCGTAACCCTGAACCTTGTCTCCCCTTTTGCAGTGACGGTCAGCTCACTGGCACGCAAGCTCAGCAACTTTTTCCTGAGTGACATTGCAGCAACAGACTCCTCCACATCCCTCCCTCACGTCTCCTTCACTAAACACCCCAGCCTGCCCAGTGTGGAGCAGCAGGATGAGCTGAGCTCCAAAGAACCCCTCCTCCCCTCCAATGACCCTCAGGCCCCGCCCAATGGGAACAAAGTTGCTCCATCCAGCCCAGTGGCCTGCAGCCCCTCAGTGGACTATGGCTCCTTCTCCAGCAGTCCGTTTGTGCTGGTGGGTGAGGTGGAGGTGGATGCGGATAAGGAGGTCACTCTGGAAGAGGCTGAGGAGGCTATGCTTCTGGGAGAATCTCCACTCCAGAGGGAGCTCAGCCTGAGCCTGCTGGCCTGCAGGGATGGCGTTTACCCCCCTGAATTCTACACCTCAGCTGAGGAACGTCCTTCCACTGTTCTTCCACCTTCAGAGGACAAGCAGCACAGGGATCATTCCTACGCTCTTGCTTTGGTGTCCGGTGAGCCCGTCCAGCCTTCTTCTCCTGCCCTGGGAGCCGTCGTGCCAACAGCCAATGTTGCTCAGCTTCCTGAGCAGGAGGTATGTCTTCAGTGTCTTCCAAACAAATCATTCAAAAATCTAATTTAACTCAATGTAGTCGATTCACCAGGTTTATTTCTTTAGGTTTTCATGAGGTTAGAAGGATGACAGCTAACAAGTAGTGGGAGCTTGTGGTATCCGTTTCATCTCTACGTACATTTTTCTTTTCTCATACCAACATTGGAACCTCAAGTATCATCCGACACGTATCTGAAACTGTTAAGCACACCTAACGTTACGTCCCTCCAATATCTCCTTCATCCAGTTTTGCTGGTACTGGCCCCAGCTGTGAGCGATACTGCTCATAAAGTTTTGGCTCCTGGATGAAGCAATGAGTCTTGCTTGCTTCTACAAAATGCAGAGTGGCTTGTGAAACGTTTGCCTGCTTTGCAAAGAGTGAAGGAAGTCTTTTGAAGATATTCTGGCCTCTCCAAATCTACAATAGAGGGCCTATAGCAATGTGACACGATTGACGCAAGTGTGTAATGATTTTGTCTGAATCACTTTGAGGAAATTAGCTGACAGGTAGTGATATTTTGTGGTGTTTTGGAAACTTGCCTGAAATGTTTTTCTTCTTGTATGCAGGAAGTGAGAGAAGAAGCTCCTGCAGTGCCTGAGCAAGAGCCAGTGCAGCCAGAGAAGCCTGAACTGGCCACTCCTGAGCCAGTCAGTACCTCCAGCAAGCCCAGCCTGACCCTGAATGCCCACAGTGCAGTCCCTCCATCTGGTATAATGATCCCCAGGTTTGACACCCGTAGCCCAAGCCAGGCAGTGTTCAAACCCCAGTGGCTGGGTGTAGGGTTTGGGGTGACGGGCGTCAGGGCCAGAGGGGTCCAGGGCCGTGGCAAAGGGGCCTCCTCCCCACTGTCCTCCCGCAAACCAGCCATCGACGAGAATGAGAACAAGGTTGTTCTCAACAAACAGAAGCAGAGAGGTGAGTTTCCTTTGAGACCAGAACCTGGCCGACATGAATTTTGTCACTGATGCCTATTTTAAGGAGAGACCTTTTCGTATAACTGATATTAATGAATATAACTTTATCTGGTTAAAGATTAATTGGACTCCAGTAGTTTAAGTTGGTCAGTATGAAAGTAAAGCAAGTGGCTTGAAATTTTAAGGTAACTAACCTTAAAAGGAAACTCCTCCTATAATGCAAAACTCCCAAACTACAGTTGCTTTGGTGGTTGATGTCACATTCCTTAATATGGGTTACATGTACAACATTGGAAGTGATGTTATTGGTCCACTAGTTTTCAGATATCTGCAGAAGTTCTTGAGAAACTTACCGAGTGCTGGCGATGGGAACCAAACATCTGAAAAGCTTAATGAACGTAAAAGCTGCCTCACACATTTATTACATGAAATGGTTAGACATGCTGTCTTATTCTATTATAAATATTCATTTTTGAATATACTTACGGTGGAGGAGTACATGCAGGGATCTTGGGGCAAAATAATCCCTAAAGAAAACTTGGGGAAAACATTTTTCCCACATATTACTTTTATTGTACCATCAACATTACATAACTTGTGTGGGTTCACTGAAGGTTTTGTTTACTGAAAATGGTTATATACAGGGTCACAAAGATTCATTCGATTTCAGAATGAGTTATTTCTCTTGTAAATCAATACAGAACAACACAGTGAGCTGTAAATGGGTATTGAGCATAAAGTCTGTGTAATTTTACAAGTGCTCAGTATGAACCTGCTCCAGCTGTACAGACATCAACGGCATAGTCAAATTCATCCCGTCCATGTCTGGTGTCGCTGCACTCGCGGCTCTTTCAGAGAGATTCCAGAGCTTGTCCAGTGTTGTGGAACCAACGGCGAACCCTCTGAGCTGCTGGAGGTTCACTGCCAACAAATGTTGTACAGTTATGACGGATTCACTCTTATTGAAGTGGAGAACTCAACGCTTTCTGCTCTGGGGTCTCCATCTCCTCGCAGACTAAAGGGAGCCAACTCTATGACTAATACTATCTATAATTGTATTGTGATTGGTTCCTAGGCGCCTCACAGTTATAAAAAATATGGCACTTTAAAACTGGATAAATCTTTTTGAATCACCCTATATTTGCTGTACATTCGTCAAAATGTGTGGTTGGTACAGTCGGGTGTGCTTGAGTTTCTGTAGGATGCTGCATTTGTCTTGATCTGTTCTAAATGTTACATAGATAAGTTGGTTTTCCCCAATTTTCCCTCAGTGAGGTGTTTTTATTTATTTATTTATTTTCCCCCTGTGTTTCAGGCAAGGCTCTCATTGCTGAAGGCAGGTCTCCTCTGCAGATTCTGAAGGAAGCCAATTCACCCAGAGGCCACACAGCACAGGTTTGTTCTCTCTGCCAGTCTGTCTCTAGTTCATTCATTCAATTCAAGCGAGTTCCTTGGCTGTGTGAACTTTGTGGCCGTTCACTCTTTTCACCGTGGTCCCCTTGATGCTCAGAGGTGTGCGCACTCTGCTCCCCTTCTTGATCAAGTCGCCTCTTGCGTTTTTTCCTACACTGAGGGAGAAATAATTGTCGGTGCAGCGCTCTGCGAGGAGTTTCACCTCCCCTCTGTCTGCTTCCTCACTGTTACAAGTGATGAAGGAGCTACCATCATATCGGCAGTGAACTTGCTGTTGGAGCTGCAGTCATGGTCAGACAGTGTGTTGAGCTTGGTTGATGAGATGCAGCCTGTGCTGAGAGTGAGGGTGGGAGAAGCTTGGCCACCCGTCCTAACAGACCGATGCCGGCTGGTGAGGAAATCCAGAATCCAGCTACAGCCTGTGTGACTTGGGCTCTTGAGCTTGAAGACTAGTCTAGAGACTATGCAGCATCTTTCTTGATGTTCTTGCTTTCCAGATGGGTCATAGCGGCATGCATTGCATCATCGGTGGATCTGCTTGCGCTGTAGGTGAACTTATGAGGAAGCGTTCTGGGGAGGCAATTCTTAACATGAGTTGAGGCCAGGCATGTGATGTTCCAAGGATTAAGGCATGTGACGTTGGGTTTCCTTGGTATGGGGATGGTGGTTGGCACATGCTTTCCGGACCCGTCCTGGGATGGAATCGTATGGATAATCGGGAGTAACACTCGTACTGTCAGCAAAAATGCTCTCCACCGGTTTAAATTTAATGGAATAAAACTAGAGATGCTCTGATACGTTTTACATTTACGGCATTTGGCAGACGCTTTTATCCAGAGCAACTTACAATTTGATCATTTTACACTGGAGGGTGAAGATGGTGTTGGGAGTTTTGCCCAAGGACTTTTATAGGTATAGTGTAGGGGTACTTGGTACTCTACAGAAAGCAGTTTTGCTCACCCAAGATGTAAAGGCCACGGCACACTAGACATGCCCTGTTGTCCAGTGTCCACCTGCACTGTTCAGTTCCTCTGCATGTCACTACAGGCAACCCAGCATTCAGCTCTCTCCGCCGGTGCTTCGGGTGCCAGAATAGAACTGCTGCACTATTGGAGCGGGAAAATTTGAACAAGAAGCTGACGAAGATGCATGTACAGAGCTGCCTACTTCAGTGGAGTCTACAGGAGGCATTTTAGCTGCCCTGCTGTAGCGCAACCAGCGTCACCTGAACGTTTGGGCATGCAATAAAGGCGTCATCAAATGCTGGTTTGAATTGGTTTGATTCAGATATTGTGCATCCCTAAAAAAAAAAACAACAAAAAAAAAAACATTAACCTACTGAGTTTGCCATGTTTGGTGTCAGCTAGTCTGGAGACGATGATTCTGTCTTCTGCACGCAACACTGGCCACAACGTTGGTCAGCCCCATTCGGATTAGCTAATGCTAGTCAGCAATGGCACACTGGACATCATGATGTCTTGCATCGGGAGATGTCTTTGAACGTTTTCATGAATAACGCCTTAGAAATTTCAGTATCAAATCTGATGCCTGCCCCTCGTGGACACGCTTCCTCTTTGTGGGACAGGGTGTTCTCACAATGTTCTTCCCCGCTTGTGTGTAAGAACGGCGAAGATTTAGTTGACCTTGTGATCTTTCTTTTCTTTGCTTAGATGAAGTTGAAGGTTTCAACTCCAGAGAAGAGGTTTGGCCAGATGGACAGAAGAGCACTTGTTCTCTCTCTCAACAAAGAGAACCAGTGAAGGACTGAGAACTGGAAGATGGCCTGAATCACACTCTCCACCAAACACTATGTGTATAAATCAGATGTTGTCTTTGTCTCTCTGTCTTTGTCTCTCTGTCTCTCTCAGGAAGCAGCCTTAAAATGATTGCGCCCATATTAGCGTGCTAGTTTTTTTTTGTATATGTTTACATTCCTTTCCTGCCATTTCCTCAGTGTCTTCCACTTTTTAAGAAAATGTAAATAAAATTTATTATTTTATCTCAATGTTTCATGTCATTCCCTTCAGAATGCGATATTGCTGTAGCGTGTTTAGGAATAATCAGAATTGAGTTCTTTGCCTAAACAAGGAGGGAACCTGTTTATGCCAATCAGGCCTAACATCATGACCACCTCCTTGTTTCTACGCTCACTGTCCACTTTATCAGCTCCACTTACTGTATAGCTGCTCTCTGTAGTTCTACAGTTACAGACTGTAGTCCATCTGTTTCTCTGATACTCTGTTACCCTGTTCTTCAGTGGTCAGGACCCCCATGGACCCTCACAGAGCAGGTGCTATTTGGGTGGTGGATCATTCTCAACACTGCAGTAACACTGTGGTGGTGGTGTGTTAGTGTGTGTTGCGCTGGTCTGAGTGGATCAGACACAGCAGTGCTGTATAGAAGAGGCTGAATCGGCTTTAATTCCACGCTTCAGTATCTGCTGCAGCCACATGCTTATTTCAAATTCAAAGTCCAACGGCTCGGCTAACGGTCAGTTGTTGCGCTGACGTTACAGGTGAGCAAAGTAAGTTAGAATTAATATTCTGAGACCTGCTAACATGTCCACTCCCTGCTCAATCTGCTGTAAGCCTCACCCTCTGAAGTAGAAACTAAGCCATAAAACAGCCGCAATATCAGGTTCAGCTCCGTTTGGTCAGTTTCTCCAGATCAGTATTAATGTTTTGTTCCAGCTGGTCTGTAAAGCTTCTTACAGCCCGTTTAGTTTGGCGAATGGTGTTGGGTTCATTTCTGGCTGATTCCAGGTTGTTCAGCTGTTCTTCTGTCACAGCTGCCGACTGAAAAGCTGCTCAGTGGTGACGACAGTTTGGGAATTTAGTGTCGTCTCGTCTTCAGAGTCGGACCAAATCGGCTGTGGGCCAGATGTTGTCTTAACAGTGTCCGTTTTCTGTTTGTGACAGTGAGAAGTAAAAACGTTCAAATGGCCCAAGCATCTCCTACAGCTCTCAGAGTCGTTGCTTAGCAACGGCATCTCAGTGGAGTGATGATGTTTGTGAAAAACACGTGATGTTATGGTGAAATAACAGCTTGTGTGGGTTGAAATAACTGCTAATAACAACTCGTTTTTGCAGAAGAACCAGTTCATTGGAAAATTATTATGCCCAGCCATTCAGCAGCCTGAAGACTCAAACCGATGACGGGATATTTGGAGAAACGTTGTCCACACAGTTGCCAAGAGCTAGAAACGACTTGATGGTGCTTAATAATAAAAATGATACTATGCACTGCTGCCCATTAAGGGTGTTATTAACAAATTTCAAATCAGCAAACTTTGCCCCCCGATGCACTCAAGTTTTTACAGCACCATTTGGAAAGGTTTGCTGTCGTAAGGCCTGTGACGTGTATTTTCTGCTCCCGTTAATTTACGTGTTTCCCACTGTGGGAGTGAATGTGTACGTCTGTCTGTCTGCCCTGTGATGGACTGGCGACCTGTCCCGGGTGTGTCCTGCCTTTCGCCCGGTGGCAGCTGGGGTGGGCTCCAGCACCCACCCCCGCGGCCCAGGGGGAGAATTGGCTTAGAAGATGTGCGTCTTGACCTTGATGGATGAAAATGTACCCAGTTCGATTTCTGTTTGTTGGGACATACACATGAAAATAAGTAAAACAGGCCTTTCTTCCTGCTTGAGCATTCAGGTATCGGTGTGACAAATGAAATGAGACAGGAGAGAATTATGGTTAACTTTCTTTTAATGGCATGTATAAGAGCAGTGGAAAAAGCAAAGGACAATCAAATAATGCTAGACGTAAACTACGAAAAAAGAGGCTAACGCAAAATCAATCAAAAATAGTAAATAAATAACAGATATCTATACTTCAGCCTGAGTAAATACAGATATCTAAAATGTCATCAGTGTTCCTCAAAATCAGGTCGTTAAAATCTAGAAATCACGCTGTGTTTGTAAGCGATGGGCTTGATGTTTGCTTAGCTGGACTTCAGAGCTCTATTTGCCTAATGTAATTTGGCAGCTCCTGTAAAATTGATCATTATTTACACGTTACAGGATTTCGTTTGAGTTTCTGGTGGCCGTGTTTCAGTCGGTTCCTAATTCCTATGCGTTGCTAACGGTACATGTCGTTTATCAAACCAACACTAATAACACACCTACGTTCAACTACTCCCATTGTTCTCTGTCATGAAAATGAGTTGGAAAGTGCCTTCTGCAGTAACTCAGAGCACAGTGGTCCCTGAAGGACGAAGATTTGAAGAATCTCATCGTGTGTTTCATCAGTTCATCTCGTTTGTGTACATTATTGCATAATTTCTCAGCAGAAGGAAACGCTAGTGGCCCGCCTGCCTCTGAAGGAGATATTCCGTCTCAAGCTAAACCCTTCTCTTTAGGACTTGGCACAAAACATCCCTCTCTTTGTCGCTTCCCCTCGCTTACCTCCCACCCCCCCCTCCCCCCATTGGCCCATACCCAATTTTTTTAGAATCACTCCGATGTTCCCTCGTCCTGTCTTTTTCTCTCTCGCTCTTTCAGAAGGTGCCTCAGTTCCAGATCTTCAGGAAGCTATCCCATGACCCCGTGCAGCAGGCCATGCCGTCGGCTGTCACCCCGATGCAGCTCACACGGTTATCGTGGCCCGCCAACACTCCTGTCGACATGGCGAAACGGCACAGAGTGAGAACAGCGTCAGAATTGACTTTTCCTTCCACATACAGGCAAAAGTTCCATCACAGTTAATTAAATGCACTGTATGTTTTCCATTACGTAGCCTCCTTCTGCAGGCCCCCTAGGGGCCATTAATTAAGATTAATTCATTAAGTGACCCTTATTAGTCCCACATCGGGGAAATTCCACCCCGCATTTAACCCATCCGTGCAGTGAAACACCACACACACACACTAGGGGGCAGTGAGCACACGTGCCTGGAGTGGTGGGCAGCCCTATCCGCAGCGCCCGGGGAGCAGTTGGGGGTTAGGTGTCTTGCTCAAGGGCACCTCAGTCACGGTCTGTCGGCTCTGGGGATTCAAACCTTCCGGTCACAGGGCTGGTTCCCTAACCTCCAGCCCATGACTGCCCCAATGTAATCAAATAAAAATATTTTGTCTCTGTAGCTATTATATGTTTATATTGTACAGGGAGATTCACAGGGAGAGAAAGAGGCCCTGTATATTCTGTAATAACTCTCACTAGGACGAAGCAATCTGAACCAGACAATGTGCAATGTGCTCCTCAGAACATGGAGCTTCGAACAAGCCGGGATGCCCCTGCGTCGGAGCGATGAGGTAGGTGCCGGACAGTTGTTGTGACATTTAACCTCCCTTTGCAACTTGCGGATGCAGACCCCCCGTACTCCTTCATGTGTCTGGCAGAAAACGGAGCTCAATTCCAGCATCGCATGCAATGCAATCGATTACACACTCGTCAAGGTGGAGGTTAGGGAGCCAGCCCTGTGACCGGAAGGTCGTCTGTTCGATGACTGAGGTGTCCTTCAGCAAGGCACCTAACCCCCAATTGCTCCCCGGGCGCCGTGGATAGGGCTGCCCACCGCTTCGGGCTAGTGTGCTCACTAGTGTGTATGTGGTGTTTCACTGCACGGATGGGTAAAATGCGGAGGTGAAATTTCACAGTCTGCAAACACAGTTGACAAAAATTGGTTCTAAAAGGTATTTAGGGCTTTTTTGGCTCAAATGGCTTCATCCTAATGGGAGTTGCAGCAGAATATTGGGGGTGAATCGAGTGAATTAAGATTAAGTGACCCTTATTAGTCCCACAACGGTCGAAACCTCACATCCGCATTGAACCCGTCCGTGAAGTGAAACACCACGTACACACTAGGGGGCAGTGAGCACACTTGCCCGGAGCGGTGGGCAGCCCAATCCGCAGCACCCAGGGAGCAGTTGGGGTGCCTTGTTCAAGGACACCTCAGTCATGGACTGTCGGTTCTGGGGATCGAACCGGCGACCTTCCGGTCACGGGGCCGGTTCCCTAACCTCCAGCCCACGACTGCCCACAATCCTTGTCCTTCTGTGGCTTAAATGTTAAATGAGTGGTGAGAACCTCCTGCTGTAAGAACAATTCACAGCTCTCCGCAAAGACGGCACTGCCGATCTACAGACGGTGCACAACTGACACCGTAAACAAACAACAGTTAAACATACATGTTTATAAACACTGACGAAATGTATGTAGTTCCCGGTAGAGGCAGACATTTAAAGGCTTAAATCCATTTTGATCTAAAGGTTTATGTTCAAGTTTGTAATTAGTGTTTTGAATGATGAACAGAGGTGTTCATCAACAAGTCACAGTACAATTTAAAATGAACATTAATTGTCTTTTGAATGGTTGTTATTTTGTGTGTGTGTGTCTGTGCAAATCAAAGACTTAATTTTTGTGCATTAGAATACAATAATACAGAAATATCCGAACGCCTTGTATTGCAGATGCTAATCAACCCTTAAAGCCCTTATAATCGTTTATCATTAAATAACTTTTTGTTTCCAAAATAATATGAACAGTACATTACTAATAACAAATATTATTTACTTTTCATCATTTAAATATAAATGTGTTTCAATCTGAATACAGACTTGTTGTAAATTGTATTTGAATAAAATGATTTTTATTAAAACATCCAGAATGCCTTCTATCACAAAAGTGGTATTAAAACTATAATATCAAATAGTTTTACAATGATTATTTTTTAAATGGTCAATTATTTGTCACTTAAGAGGTTTACCTTTTAATAAAATATGTATTTTTAAATGTCCACCCCATCATCAAGTAATTTTTAGCTAAAATGTGAAATGTTAAAGCATTTGTTTATCATTGTATCATCCTTATTAGTATGCAGATTCTCTTTAGAAGCTAATTAGTGGACCTTGTTAATACATTCCGGCCAAATTGTGTTGTCGCTAAATAGCCCCGTTTTGGTTTACGGTCTGTATTTCTAATTGGAGTAAATCACACGTGTTATTTCATAGTTTTGATCTCTTGAGCAGGTGTGTCCAGTAGGTGTGAGTAGGTTTGTGCTACTGTAGTTCAGCGATTGAGCTTGACTGGTTCTCTGTCCCTTCGTCTCACCCGCCCCCACTCACCCACTCTCTCAGCCTTCAGCGAGTCCCAGATGTTGCAGTTGAAGTCATCGTAGCCAGCCAGGATGAGGCGCCCCGAGAACGAGGGGGCGATGGAGGTGACTCCACACATGATGCTGGAGTCCTGGTAGGTGATCAGCTCCTGGTCAGCGCGAAGGTCATACAGCTTACAGGTGGCATCGTCCGAGCCTGTGATCACCGCGTTACCGTTGGGGAAGAACTGAGGAGGGAAGAGGACAGTGAGGATGAAGGACGAGGTGAAGCGATGGTGGAGTTTTAGAATTTAACCCAGTACTTTTTTATTGCTTATGGAGTTTTATGCACAAATTCGAGAACCCCTGGTCAAATGATTTGTTCTGCAGATAATGTAACACATCCTCTTTGGGGGATTTTTTTTTTACATTTTTGACAAATTTGCAGCTACAAAATCAACAAAACGTATCATTTGTTGCCCAAACTTTTGCATATATATGCACACATATGCACTGTATATATACACTCAGACAACTTAGACCTGGCCATACACGGTCATTCTCGGAGCAGTGTCCAATCATATTCATAAATATTTTAGTTTAATAAGCATCACACAGATGAACAATATTCATATGATTCATATGATGTGGTACAGCAGTAAGATTAGATTAGATTAGATTAGATTAAATTAGATTAACTGACCCTTATTAGTCCCACAACAAGGAAATTTCACCTCCGCATTGAACCCATCCGTGCAGTGAAACACCACATACACAGTAGTGAGCGCACACACATACACACACACACTAGGGGGCAGGTGTCTTGCTCAAGGGCACCTCAGTGACGTACTGCCAGCTCAGGGGACCGATAAATGATTTTTTTTTTCAAGGTTTTTTTTAGATGTAATTATGTTCATTTAAAAATACTTTAATGATTTCATATAAACTAACATTATTCATCATTTTAATTTCAAAATCCTTACAACCTTGTGTTCTGGTGATGAGAAGCTGGAAAACGTCCGTTTCAAATCGATGAAATAATTTAGGCAGTGTTTGTATGTTCAAACATAAAACAAAGAAAACTTCAAAGTTTAGTCATTTGAACTTTTTCGAGTTGAGGTCCATTATTTGTGAGGTGTGTGAGAATTACCCATAAATATAATACAATAAGAGACTCACGGCTATAGCATTTATATCACTCTCATGGCCACTGAAGGTCTGTCTGCACTGGCCCTCCCGTATATCCCACAGTTTGGCTGTGAAGTCGCACGCTCCTGAAATAAAAGTCTTAAAGTCTGGAGACACGGCCAGGCTCATGCAGTCGCCCATGTGGCCGATGAACACGGTCTTCTGTGTGCCCGTCTCAATGTCCCACAGAACGCTGCGGAAAGAAGAGGGAGCACATCCGTTTATGGAGTTTCATCCATTACACACCGTTATCAGAACAAAGCCTCGTATCTCCACAACCTACTTTACTTTTAATGAAGGTCAAAGGAACCAGACGTTTTCCCGAGTTGTTCTGGGTCATTTATTTTAGTCCATATTTCATAAAATTTACAGACAATGTAAAGAGCAACATGCATTTTCAAATTGTGTTAAAAACTGAAAAACTAAGTTTTTGTAATTAAGCAACCTTCAGTACTTTCTTGTGTCAACAGTTGCACAATACAAAGAATATTGAGATTAATGTGTTAAAATGATATATATTGTTATTAATATTTAAACTATTAGTATTAATATTGTCAATTTTGGACTTGTTTATCAGTAAATATGCACCAGTATATGTATCAGTAGCACCATAGGATTAAAAACAGTGACTGCAAACTTAAGGTTGTATAGGAGTTTCATTGGTGCTGATTTGAGCTACGTTCACATTACAAGCCTCATTTCGAAATCCGATCTGATATGATGGTTCACACTTGCTTAGGTAAGAGACTCAAATCTGTCATTAATGTGAACGAACCGGTGTCCTGAAGTGGCCCTCATGAGCTCATCCGACTCAGTAACGTCACGTGAATGAATCGCGTGACATATGAAAGGCTGTGTTCACATTACCAGGTTGAAGTGGCACAAATCAGATTTTTTGCCCTGATGTGATTCAGATCTGATGTTTTCAGGGCTGTGTGAATGTGCAAACCTGATCATTTCAAATCCACATGTCTTTTTTTCCCACTGCACGTGACCATCATTCAGCGTTACCATGGCAACAGTGCCGAACAGACGTTAAAGCCTGTACACGGTGGAAAAGCAGCTCGTCTCACCTTTTCCTCCTTCGTCTGGCTCTAATAATGAAGCTGAGAGCTGATCAGAGTTAATGATCTTCTCAGCGAAGCTCGTTCTGCTCGTTAGTTTGTGCTGATGATGCAGTGGTTCAGTCACGTGACGTTGCTGAGTAGGAGGAGCTCATGAGGGTCAGTTCAGGCCGATTCATCACATTAATGACAGATTAGAATCACTTACCTGAACGAGTGTGAACCGTCGAGTCAGAGATCGGATTTGAGCAAAGAATCAGATTTGAGCAACGAGGCTTGTCATGTGAACGTAGCTTATGGTTTCTGTTTTGTTGCTGAACTCTTACCAGGTACAGTCTCCAGAGCTGGTGATGATCTCAGCGTCACTCAAGAAACGACAGCATGACAGGTAGCCTAAGTCATAAAGAACAACAGGAGAATCGGTGAGCTGGGGCCGGGTTGCACCAAGCTGTGCCGAAGTGAAAACGTAGGCTAGATATGACGTAAGTGTAACTAAGTTTAGGTTTACAAATCCGGATAAGATGCACCACACAAACTAGTCGCAATGTTGAGCTCAGTATCCATTAATTATTTGCATCTCCTTCTAAGCAGGAGAAAGCATTGGGGAAACCAACGGAAACGTGATAAATCCAGAGGTGTCAAATCCAGGTTCAGAAAGTAAAAATCCTTCCCAGGATTTTGTTCCAACAGGCTGGACAGCTCTGCTGGTGGTGTGATCTAACTAGAGAAGCCAGCCTGTTGGAACAAAATCCTGGGAAGGATTTTTACTTTCTGGACCTGAATTTGACACCTCTGGATAAATCGCACAAAAAAGACTCAAACATGACTCTTTTTTGGTTAAAGTAAAAACAAAATGCAAGAAAATATTAAAGAATAAACAGAGTTTTGAGTTTTATTGAGTTTAATTTTACTTATTTAAATATATTTAATTGCTTTTTGCTAAAAAAAAAAATGGAAAAGATTATAGATAATAGAGCGACGTATGGTATAGTTAGTTGCTACCAGCTAAGACTTAAAGATTTGTAGCGTGCCCCAGATTTAGTAAAAGGATAGTGGGAAACTAAGTAGTGAAACCAGGGACTTTGCGCACAAGCTGAGGAATAAACTGGTGCAAGCCAGTCCAGACGTACCATAAAGTCTGATGAAAAGTGAAATGTACAGTTTTCTTCAAACCCAAAGTGAAGTCAGTTAATCAAAAGATGTTTGACATCTGAAGTTTGCCTTATGGCAATGAGGCTAATGTAGCTAACAAGTGTTGGAAGTGTAGACCAAGTGGCGCTGTGCAAATTCCATGCCTAACGCCTGGCCCACACTACGCGATACTTATAGGCGTAACTGATGTTAAAAATGTGAGAGACTCAGATTTTTAGTTCACTAAAATAATGATGGTTAGCGCACGTTTAGAGTTTCTGTGGGTGCTGTTGGTGCCATGCACCAATCACCGACTGCAGAAAGGCCTCTAGAGTTCATAAAATCTGGACCTTGAGTCCAGTTTTCAGTTCAGGATCACTGGTAGGGAAACAGTTACATCAAAGGTTCAGATAATTACAAGTGATATAAAATATCCCATTTACCCAGAGCAATACAGTTCTTGTGATAATATATATATATATATATATATATATATATATATATACACTATATTGCCAAAAGTATTTGCTCGTCTGCCTTCACACGCATATGAACTTGAGTGACGTCCCATTCTTAATCCACAGGGTTTAATATGATGTCGGCCCACCCTCTGCAGTTCTGTGTTCTTCCAGAAGCACATTTGTGAGGTCAGACACTGATGTTGGACGAGAAGGCCTGGCTCACAGTCTCCGCTCTAATTCAACCCAAAGGTGTTCTATGGGGTTGAGGTCAGGACTCTGTGCAGGCCAGTCAAGTTCTTCCACACCAAACTGGCTCATCCACGTCTTTATGGACCTGCTTTGTGCACTGGTGTGCAGTCATGTTGGACCAGGAAGGGTCCAAACTCCCCAAACTGTTCCCACAAAGTTGGGAGCATGAAATTGTCCAAAATCTCTTGGTGCTGAAGCTTTAAGAGTTCCTTTCACTGGAACTAAGCGGTCGAGCCCAACTCCTGAAAAACAGCCCCACACCATGATCCCCCCTCCACCAAACTTTACACTTGGCACAATGCAGTCAGACAAGTACCGTCTCCTGGGAACCGCCAAACCCGGACTCGTCCATCGGATTTCCAGACGGAGAAGCGTGATTGGTCACTCCAGAGAACACGTCTCCACTGCTCTAGAGTCCAGTGGCGGCGCTTTACACCACTGCATTCCACGCTTTGCACTGCGCTTGGTGATGTAAGGCTTGGATGCAGCTGCTCGGCCATGGAAACCCATTCCATGAAGCTCTCCACGCTGTTCTTGAGCGCACTATGCACCTCAGCATCCGCTGACTCCGCTCATTTTACGTGGCCGACCACTTCTTTGTTATAATCCCACTGACAGTTGACTGTGGAATATTTAGTTGTGAGGAAATTTCACGACTGGACTTGTTGCCCAGGTGGCGTCCGATCACGGTACCACACTGGAATTCACTGAGCTCCTGACCCATTCTTTCACTAATGTCTGTAGAAGCAGTCTGTATATATTAAACTACAGAGCCTACAAAAGACTTTGTTTAGCTCTTCTGATTAAAAACCATAATTGTGTAGGTGGCACCTGTGTGTGCTGCCAGCTCCCGCATGACTTTGACGTTGCCGTCTTTGCCCTTCAGGTTGTAGATGGAGCACATGTTGTCCAGACCCCCACAAGCCACCATGTTTCCTGAGGGGGCATAGGAACAGGTCATCACCCAGGAAGACTTCAGCGGGATGGCGTTTACCTGGGAAACGTACATGGAGACAAACTGTCATCATTTCTGTTGATTTGGATTCCTATACAGCCTCTGTAGGTGGGTTTGAACACAACTGCTCTGTGATCAGTCAAATTATTTAGTATCTACTAAATAATCTAATGTTAAAATCTCATATAAGTCCAAGTTGAGGATTATCCTGAATGGATCTTTGCTTGCTGGGATGTAAAGTCATTCAGATTGCTTTGACGACCCTTTCTTGAGGAGTTTGTCACAGGAAAAATTGTGCCCATTCATTAATAGGAACCTGGGGTCTGAAGAGTTTAACACCTCTAAAGCTGACTCACAGAAAATGGGTACTAATGCATTGCTCAGCGTTTTTAAAGGAAATATGAAACCCAAAGAAAACTGATTTTGGCTGAAAATGCATGTCTTTGAGCTGTATACTTAATTGACCCTGTTGTTCCTATCACCAACATAAAAAAAAACAAGGTGGTCAAGCACTGGGCATGGCTGGCTATTTCTCATCAAGTCAAATATGCTTAAACTTTAAAAATCCCTGTGTCTCATTTAATTAAAATTAAAAAAATACTCTTTGATGAAAACCCCCTTAATTGTTACACAAAACAAAATACTGAGAATGAAGAATGAATCTCCACCTCAGGCTCATTAAAGGGTGATATACGACCATACAGGCCAACTTAGATGTCTAAGGTCAGAATCACGGTGGCCCCAAAAAGATTTAGCCAGTATATTTAAAAATATATAGTTCTTTGTGTTAGGCAACAAAACGTTAAACCAAGTGACATTTATTTTAACAAACTATTCCAAGACTGTCATTTCCTTTTTGGCCTGTTGTTTAAGCAGTTTCTTTGCAGACTTTTGCAGGTTTGCATTCAAAATGCCCTTGAATTCATTTTCGAATCAATAAGCAAAAAGCTCATCAACATTATAGTAAGAATAACAGCCCCATACTTTGATGTTGCACCCATGTGCTTTAGTGCAGCCTGATTAGAGTTCATCTACAGCCTTTTCGCGCACAGAGACTCCCGTCAGTTTGATGTTGTGCTAAAAGTTTTTTTACTCTGAAAAAAATGATAATATCTTAATTTATATTTATCAGAGATTAAAGCGCCCAGATACTTATTGGAGTCACAGTTGACGTAAGGTAGGGGTGAAAATCTCTGACATTACAGAGATTTACATTTAATTGGAAAACAATTCTTTAGGAATCAAAACGATTATTTTGGTACGATTTAGAATTATTTTAAAAAAATACACAGAATTAAAAATGTGACTTTTACACATTAGTGAAATATAGACGACTAGAAAAGTTCGTTTATTGTAGAAAATGCAGAGCAGTTGCGCAGCTGAAGGAGTGGTCAGGCCGTTGCTATGGTATCTCAGGTGGTTGCTAGGGTGCTGCTAGGTGGTTGCTGTGGTATCCCAAGTGGTCGCTAGGGTGTTTCTCGGTGGTTACTGTGGTATCCCAGGTGGTTTCTAGAGTGTTGCTAGGCGGTTGCTATGGTATCCCAAGTGGTTGTTAGAGTGTTGATAGGTGGTTTGCTATGACAGTGTTGACATCTCGAAAACTAAAGTGGCTCTTTAAGTTTTTTTTTGGTTTATTTGTTTAGTTTTACTTTTCTGTTTGATAACGTTTGGTTATGAAAAGGATCAAATATGTCCCTTTATCCTGGGAAAGTGGATGTAGTGTATATATGAAAATCATTTAAGGTATTTGACCTTGAGGTCAGGATATATTTACGTTGATTGTACCTTGAACAAAAATGAACACTATGTACCCTTACACTCCCCTTTCTTCTGACAGTGCACAGTTCTTCAGTATCTTGTGCTCACAGATTTGACCACTAGAAGGCACTGGTGGACGTGTGGATGTAGCTTGAAATAGTCACTCAGTACCTTGTTGGTGGTGTAGCTGTCCCACACAATCAGCTTTCCATCCTGAGATGCACTCACACAGAGTCTGTGAGAGAGAGAGAGAGAGAGAGAGAGAGAGAGAGGATGATAAATTGGACGAATAGGAAAACGGAAAGGGTTCAGAAAGTGCAAGACAGGCTGCAGAGACTATAACAGTGACCTGCATTTATTAGGGGTATAAACCTCTGACCTAACAATGATTCCATTCGACTGAGTGTTAGAAAACGGTGTTTTCTCTCAAGACAGCTGGAGGAGGCCCGAAATTTGAGGGAGGTGTCTGCCTCGTAATTCTCTATGCAGGAAAAGCCCTGCACTTGTCCTCCTACATGGACCACAGCGGTTTAGCCGACCCTCCCCTTCACATTGAAGTTATAAGAGGTGTTTTAGTCTGGACTGCTTTTTCAATGAGCAACAATGTACGACAGCCAGTCACAACAGAGCTCATTTACATACATCAGTCTTAAAGAGAGGTTAGAAAACGACTGTTTTTCGGTACATAAAACCACAAAAATACAAGGAAAGTGTAGAAAATAGCAGGTTTCATGTATATAATATCAATATATAATATCAATATAATTCTAACATAATATAACTGATTCTGACGTTACATGACTGGTCGCCCTAGAACCACCATTTCCAGATCAATGCTTAGATACAACTTTGCAACATGTTTATATGCTGTAAATGTTTATTTGTAATATAAGAGAGTTAGTTAGGTCCACCAAACGTTGAAACATCCACTGAATCCCATCAAATCCCATCAAAGGCAACAGAGTCTCAGAGCATTAATCCAATTACTCAATCACAGCTTTACATCTGCTGCTTAAAGCGAGCCTAATCAGACACAGTAAACACACACAAGATCATGAGCCAGACGTCTTAGCGTAGTGCTGTCAGTGAGGTCTGCTGATATCTGCTGATGTGTTGTTTGTAAGCGTGTTTAGTGATGCAGTGGTGCCGATTTGACCTGACGCATGGAAGGGACCAACATCGAGAGCATTCAGTGCTCGCGCTGCATAAAACTTAAAAAAAAAACTTTACAAAAATATCGTGCTCTAGAGTTAGGGGACAAGAGTAGTGCTGGAATAAGTTAACAACATGTGCTGGGAAGCAGGAGGAGTGCTGGACTGAGTTAACAACATGTGGTGGGAAGCAGGAGGAGGTGGAGTGAGTTAACAACATGTGGTGGGAAGCAGGAGGAGTGCTGGAGTGAGTTAACGACACTACAGCGAAGAGGCGGGAGGAGTGATGGAATGAGCTACCAACATTAAAGCTGGGAGACAGGAGGAGTGCTAGAGTGAGCAATCAGCACTAGAGCTGAGAGACAGGAGGAGTGCTAGAGTGAGCAGTCAGCACTAGAGCTGAGAGACAGGAGGAGTGCTAGAGTGAGCAATCAGCACTAGAGCTGGGAGACAGGAGGAGTGCTAGAGTGAGCAATCAGCACTAGAGCTGAGAGACAGGAGGAGTGCTAGAGTGAGCAGTCAGCACTAGAGCTGAGAGACAGGAGGAGTGCTAGAGTGAGCAATCAGCACTAGAGCTGAGAGACAGGAGGAGTGCTAGATTGAGCAATAAGTACTAGAGCTGGGAGACAGGAGGAGTGCTAGAGTGAGCAATCAGCACTAGAGCTGAGAGACAGGAGGAGTGCTAGAGTGAGCAATCAGCACTAGAGCTGGGAGACAAGAGGAGTGCTAGAGTGAGCAATCGGCACTAGAGCTGGGAGACAGGAGGAGTGCTAGAGTGAGCAATCGGCACTAGAGCTGGGAGACAGGAGGAGTGCTAGAGTGAAAAAACAGCACTAGAGCTGGGAGACAGGAGGAGTGCTAGAGTGAGCATTCAGCACTAGAACTGGGAGACAGGAGGAGAGCTGGAGTGAGCAATCAGCACTAGAGCTGAGAGACAGGAGGAGTGCTAGAGTGAGCAATCAGCACTAGAGCTGAGAGACAGGAGGAGTGCTAGAGTGAGCAGTCAGCACTAAAGCTGGGAGACAGGAGGAGTGCTAGAGTGAGCAGTCAGCACTAGAGCTGAGAGACAGAAGTGCTAGAGTGAGCAATCAGCACTAGAGCTGGGAGACAGGAGGAGTGCTAGAGTGAGCAATCAGCACTAGAGCTGGGAGACAGGAGGAGTGCTAGAGTAAGCAATCAGCACTAGAACTGAGAGACAGGAGGAGTGCTAGAGTGAAAAAACAGCACTAGAGCTGGGAGACAGGAGGAGTGCTAGAGTGAGCAATCAACACTAGAGCTGGGAGACAGGAGGAGTGCTAGAGTGAGCAATCAACACTAGAGCTGGGAGACAGGAGGAGTGCTAGAGTGAGCAATCAGCACTAGAGCTGAGAGACAGGAGGACTGCTAGAGTGAACAATCAGCACTAGAGCTGGGAGACAGGAGGAGTGCTAGAGTGAGCAATCAGCACTAGAGCTGGGAGACAGGAGGAGTGCTAGAGTGAGCAGTCAGCACTAAAGCTGGGAGACAGGAGGAGTGCTAGAGTGAGCAGTCAGCACTAGAGCTGGGAGACAAGAGGAGTGCTAGAGTGAGCAATCAGCACTAGAGCTGAGAGACAGAAGTGCTAGAGTGAGCAATCAGCACTAGAGCTGGTAGACAGGAGGAGTGCTAGAGTGAGCAATCATCACTAAAGCTGGGAGACAGGAGGAGTGCTAGAGTGAGCAGTCAGCACTAAAGCTGGGAGACAGGAGGAGTGCTAGAGTGAGCAGTCAACATTAGAGCTGGAAGACAAGAGGAGTGCTAGAGTGAGCAATCAGCACTAGAGCTGAGAGACAGAAGTGCTAGAGTGAGCATTCAGCACTGGAACTGGGAGACAGGAGGAGTGCTAAAGTGAGCAATCAGCACTAGAGCTGAGAGACAGGAGGAGTGCTAGAGTGAGCAATCAGCACTAGAGCTGAGAGACAGAAGTGCTAGAGTGAGCATTCAGCACTGGAACTGGGAGACAGGAGGAGTGCTAGAGTGAGCAATCAACACTAGAGCTGGGAGACAGGAGGAGTGTTAGAGTGAGCAATCAACACTAGAGCTGGGAGACAGGAGGACTGCTAGAGTGAGCAATCAGCACTAGAGCTGGGAGACAGGAGGAGTGCTAGAGTGAGCAATCAGCACTAGAGCTGAGAGACAGGAGGAGTGCTAGAGTGAGCAATCAGCACTAAAGCTGGGAGACAGGAGCAGTGCTAGAGTGAGCAGTCAGCACTAAAGCTGGGAGACAGAAGGAGTGCTAGAGTGAGCAGTCAGCACTAGAGCTGGGAGACAAGAGGAGTGCTAGAGTGAGCAATCAGCACTAGAGCTGAGAGACAGAAGTGCTAGAGTGAGCATTCAGCACTAGAACTGGGAGACAGGAGGAGTGCTAGAGTGAGCAATCAGCACTAGAGCTGAGAGACAGGAGGAGTGCTAGAGTGAAAAAACAGCACTAAAGCTGGGAGACAGGAAGAGTGCTAGAGTGAGAAATCAGCACTAGAGCTGGGAGGCAGGAGGAGTGCTATAGTGAGAGAACGGCACTAGAGCTGGGAGGCAGGAGGAGTGCTAGAGTGAGAGAACAGCACTAGAGCTGGGAGGCAGGAGAAGTGCTATAATGAGAGAACGGCACTAGAGCTGGGAGGCAGGAGGAGTGCTAGAGTGAGAGAACGGCACTAGAGCTGGGAGACAGGAGGAGTGCTAGAGTGAGAGAACAGCACTAGAGCTGGGAGGCAGGAGGAGTGCTACAGTGAGAGAACAGCACTAGAGCTGGGAGGCAGGAGGAGTGCTAGAGTGAGCAGTCAGCACTAAAGCTGGGAGACAGGAGGAGTGCTAGAGTGAGAAATGCACACTAGAGCTGGGAGACAGGAGGAGTGATAGAGTGAGAGAATGGCACTAGAGCTGGGAGGCAGGAGACGTGCTATAGTGAGAGAACGGCACTAGAGCTGGGAGGCAGGAGGAGTGCTAGAGTGAGCAATCAGCACTAGAGCTGGGAGACAGGAGGAGTGCTAGAGTGAGCAATCAGCACTAGAGCTGGGAGACAAGAGGAGTGCTAGAGTGAGAAATCAACACTAGAGCTGAGAGACAGGATGAGTGCTAGAGTGAGAGAACAGCACTAGAGCTGGGAGGCAGGAGAAGTGCTATAGTGAAAGAACGGCACTAGAGCTGGGAGGCAGGAGGAGTGCTAGAGTGAGAAATGCACACTAGAGCTGGGAGACAGGAGGAGTGCTAGAGTGAGAGAACAGCTCTAGAGCTGGGAGGCAGGAGAAGTGCTATAGTGAGAGAACGGCACTAGAGCTGGGAGGCAGGAGGAGTTCTAGAGTGAGAGATCGGCACTAGAGCTGGGAGGCAGGAGGAGTGCTAGAGTGAGAAATCCACACTAGAGCTGGGAGACAGGAGGAGTACTAGATTGAGAGAACGGCACTAGAGCTGGGAGGCAGGGGGAGTGCTAGAGTGAGAGAACGGCACTAGAGCTGGGAGGCAGAGGGAGTGCTATAGTGAGAGAACGGCACTAGAGCTGGGAGGCAGGAGGAGTGCTAGAGTGAGAAATCCACACTAGAGCTGGGAGGCAGGAGGAGTGCTAGAGTGAGAGAACGGCACTAGAGCTGGGAGGCAGGGGGAGTGCTATAGTGAGAGAACGGCACTAGAGCTGGGAGGCAGGGGGAGTGCTAGAGTGAGAGAACGGCACTAGAGCTGGGAGGCAGGAGGAGTGCTAGAGTGAGAGAACAGCACTAGAGCTGGGAGGCAGGAGTGCTAGAGTGAGAGAACGGCACTAGAGCTGGGAGGCAGGAGGAGTGCTACAGTGAGAGAACAGCACTAGAGCTGGGAGGCAGGAGGAGTGCTAGAGTGAGAGAACGGCACTAGAGCTGGGAGGCAGGAGGAGCGCTACAGTGAGAGAACAGCACTAGAGCTGGGAGGCAGGAGGAGTGCTACAGTGAGAGAACAGCACTAGAGCTGGGAGGCAGGAGGAGTGCTACAGTGAGAGAACAGCACTAGAGCTGGGAGGCAGGAGGAGTGCTAGAGTGAGAGAACGGCACTAGAGCTGGGAGGCAGGAGGAGTGCTACAGTGAGAGAACAGCACTAGAGCTGGGAGACAGGAGGAGTGCTACAGTGAGAGAACAGCACTAGAGCTGGGAGGCAGGAGTCCTAGAGTGAGAGAACGGCACTAGAGCTGGGAGACAGGAGGAGTGCTACAGTGAGAGAACAGCACTAGAGCTGGGAGGCAGGAGGAGTGCTACAGTGAGAGAACAGCACTAGAGCTGGGAGGCAGGAGGAGTGCTACAGTGAGAGAACAGCACTAGAGCTGGGAGACAGGAGGAGTGCTACAGTGAGAGAACGGCACTAGAGCTGGGAGGCAGGAGGAGTGCTAGAGTGAGAGAACGGCACTAGAGCTGGGAGGCAGGAGGAGTGCTAGAGTGAGAGAACAGCACTAGAGCTGGGAGGCAGGGGGAGTGCTATAGTGAGAGAACGGCACTAGAGCTGGGAGGCAGGGGGAGTGCTAGAGTGAGAGAACGGCACTAGAGCTGGGAGGCAGGAGGAGTGCTAGAGTGAGAGAACAGCACTAGAGCTGGGAGGCAGGGGGAGTGGTACAGTGAGAGAACGGCACTAGAGCTGGGAGGCAGGAGGAGTGCTACAGTGAGAGAACAGCACTAGAGCTGGGAGGCAGGAGGAGTGCTAGAGTGAGAGAACGGCACTAGAGCTGGGAGGCAGGAGGAGTGCTACAGTGAGAGAACAGCACTAGAGCTGGGAGGCAGGAGTCCTAGAGTGAGAGAACGGCACTAGAGCTGGGAGACAGGAGGAGTGCTACAGTGAGAGAACAGCACTAGAGCTGGGAGGCAGGAGGAGTGCTACAGTGAGAGAACAGCACTAGAGCTGGGAGGCAGGAGGAGTGCTACAGTGAGAGAACAGCACTAGAGCTGGGAGGCAGGAGGAGCGCTAGAGTGAGAGAACGGCACTAGAGCTGGGAGGCAGGGGGAGTGCTACAGTGAGAGAACAGCACTAGAGCTGGGAGACAGGAGGAGTGCTACAGTGAGAGAACAGCACTAGAGCTGGGAGACAGGAGGAGTGCTACAGTGAGAGAACAGCACTAGAGCTGGGAGACAGGAGGAGTGCTACAGTGAGAGAACAGCACTAGAGCTGGGAGGCAGGAGGAGTGCTGGTGTGAGCCAACCACACTAGCCACACTAGGGAGACTGGAGAGTGAGGTGTCAGTTGGTGGTGATCATTTGCAAACCGTGGTGTTCAAACAGTGTCACTGCATTAGACGCCATCATTAATGCACATGATGAAGGTCGTCAGTGTCACAGTGCGTTGTTTCACCTCTGCACAGCAGCATTTACACCCACATGGACAGGGACACAGACAAGCTCGTGAATGTGTGTTTACTTTGAGTCTGTAGACCAGTGCATGGCGTAGATTTTGGCCAGATGTCCTCTCAGGGTCTTCCTGGTTTTGAGCTGGACTCGGCCCACCACGGCCGTCCCTGAGACTGTGTCCTGCAGTGTGGCGTCCTGCACTGCTTTACGTGCGGCCTGTAAAAGAATGAACCGTTATAATGCAGTCTCACAAACAGGCGCTGCCGATGACGATTGGAGTGGTGAAGCTCAAATGAAGGACAGCTGATGTTTTCCCCTCTTACCCCAAGTGGCCATGAGCTTTCCCCTCTTACGGCCAAGGCATGTCTGGTGTCTGAAGGTGCTAATTGGAGAGGTGTAAGCTTCCATTGCTTGTTAGCTCCATTAGTCTCAAAGCTCCAGTGCTGATACTTAAGAAGCAAACTTCAGACACCAAGCATGTCTTGTCTGATCAAATAGGGTAAATTGTGTTAACTTGGTATTTTACTGGACTGTTGGTTTAAAGGGGATCTTTAAAAATAATGAAATGGCTTAGATGTAAACCGGGGTCCAGAATCCAGTGCTGTGTCCAACTAAACCTGGCAGTTAACTGAGTTGAATCAGGAGTATTTGAGCAGAACCATCACTAACACACTGTGCAGGAATCCGGCCTGCCCCACCCTTGATGTAAACTAATTGGTTCAGAGTGGTTTATTGTGCTCTGTTCTAGAGAAACTTGCTCATAGCGGTGGTGACAGGAACCAGACGTCCAGATGCCCTAGCACATTATAACAGTATAGATAAATATTCTCTATTTCTGCATTTAGACATCGTGAGCCCTGGTTCCTATCACCACCACTTTAAAGAAATGAGTGAATTTTGAACCATTTCACATCAAACCGCTCTGACTGAGTGTCAAGTTGTGCAGAGATTTTGAAAAACTGGTGGAACCCTCCTTTAACGTTCTACTAGGGGGAACCACACAAGTTCCAAGCATCTAATTGTTTGCTTTGTATTGTGCTAGATTTGGTTTGGACCAGTGACACTAACAGTGATATCGTCCTTCAGGCGCTCCGCCTCCTTCCGAAGCTGCTCCATTTCACCCATGGCAACGGTTGTCAGGCACAGTCACCAATGGAGACGAACCAGGAGTCCGATCAGGTGAGCAGAGAGAATGCTGGGTAAAAAAAAGTCCATTAAAAGAGGTCATCTATATTTTCATTGTTGCATTAACAAGTGCTGTTTTAAGAGCAAATATCCCTTTTTTAGTTGCACAAGATGGTCAAGCTTTTCACGTTTTGTGAAACTAAAGCTTTCCCTGCCTCGGACGGGCATTTGCAATTCAAACTCCTCTCAACTGGCTTGCAAATACTCACAAATAAGGATGCACGCAAAACATACACTTATACAACCCAGTTGCCACAAAACATTCAAAAACCTATGTGCACACATACACATAAAAACCTGCTTAAGCAAACAGTCGTGGGTCTCGTTAGGTCCGGTTTTATCCCACAATGAGTGAAGGACATGTTTGCATGTGCTGTATGTTCACTTAGGACTTCCAAGCTTGAAGAAAAACATCTGGAACCGTCCTGAATTTCAGTTGACGCGTCCCACTGCGCCGCAAGATGCCCACGACATGGTACTATTTGCGACTAACTGTATTCACTCAGAATGAATTTCTCGCTAATTCGTCAGTTAGAAAATCCTGAACACCTCAGCATCACACGAAAACCATTATGTGAGTGCTTAAAAGGTTTTCTGCTTTAGTGGCCAAATCTGTCTAAAAGTATAATAACAGAATTGTTCTCTAGAGTGGATCTGCTGAAAACAGCATACTTAGTGTCCCACCCTGATGAATTTGGGTTTTTAAGGCTACAACGACACCTATAAGCCTTCATAACAACTAAAAAAAACTATAGACATTTCAAAAGGCTTATTCCAACAAGCATCAGTTGCCATGACTGTTGCTAAAGTCACGTCAAAATAGACAGCCTTAATAGACAACTGACACTTGTTGCAATAAGCCTTCATGAAATATTTATAGAACTTTATGGGAGTTGACCTGAAAGGCTTATGTAGGTGTTATGTTGCCTTATGAATGCTGCCCTTACGCCTTTATATTATGACTTTATCTTATATTCATGACTATGACTTTTTCAATAAGTTTAAAGCTTGTTTCAGTAAGCAAACTATCTATGAACCTTACTCTGAATGTCAGTTTACAGGTAGTACACAAATATGGCAAAAGTTATTACACTGTTGTACATTATTGGCAGGTTCATTGTTCATTGTATATTAAAACCTTACCTTAAAAAAGTGATGGTGGCTGTATGATCCCCTTTCCTTCTACTGCTGTTTAAATCTGTGTTGTTGTCTCTAGCAAGCCCTTATGACCAAACGACTTTGCCTAAAATTTGTTTGAGGAGGGGGAATGGGAGGGAACTGCTCAGTCTTGGTTATTAGTCAAAGGGTTTCGCCTTACACCTATTTCAGTAGAAAAACTTAACACAAAACCTCCAGTTAGGGTTGCCATGATACCAGAAATTTGTCTTTGAAACTAGTACCAAGTATAGTATCACAGTACTTGACATCAGAATGATAGTATGGCAAAAAAGTGAGAAACTTAAACACAAATAACTAATCGTTTACTCGTAATTATCCTACTTGTCTATTTATCTTTTAAACTAATACAGTATAGCCCAACATTCATCACACTGTGTTCCAACTAACACAGTATAGCCCAACATTCATCACACTGTGTTACAACTAATACAGTATAAAGTAACGTTCATCTCACTGTGTTACAACTAATACAGTATAAAGTAACGTTCATCACACTGTGTTCCAACTAATACAGTATAGCCTAACATTCATCACACTGTGTTACAACTAACACAGTATAGCCTAACGTTCATCACACTGTGTTACAACTAATACAGTATAGCCCAACGTTCATCACACTGTTACAACTAACACAGTATAGCGTAACGTACATCACACTGTGTTACAACTAACACAGTATAGCGTAACATTCATCTCACTGTTACAACTAATACAGTATAGCCTAACGTTCATCACACTGTGTTACAACTAACACAGTATAGCGTAACGTTCATCACACTGTGTTACAACTAATACAGTATAGCGTAACGTTCATCACACTGTGTTACAACTAATACAGTATAGCTTAACATTCATCTCACTGTTACAACTAATACAGTATAGCCTAACATTCATCACACTGTGTTACAACTAATACAGTATAGCTTAACATTCATCACACTGTGTTACAACTAATACAGTATAGCCTAACATTCATCACACTGTGTTACTACTAATACAGTATAGCGTAACATTCATCACACTGTGTTACAACTAATACAGTATAGCGTAACGTTCATCACACTGTGTTACAACTAATACAGTATAGCGTAACGTTCATCACACTGTGTTACAACTAATACAGTATAGCGTAACGTTCATCACACTGTGTTACAACTAATACAGTAGAGCCCAACATTCATCACACTGTTTTACAACTAATACAGTATAGCGTAACGTTCATCACACTGTGTTACAACTAATACAGTATAGCGTAACATTCATCACACTGTGTTACAACTAATACAGTATAGCCTAACGTTCATCACACTGTTACAACTAATACAGTAGAGCCCAACATTCATCACACTGTTTTACAACTAATACAGTATAGCGTAACGTTCATCACACTGTGTTACAACTAATACAGTATAGCGTAACGTTCATCACACTGTGTTACAACTAATACAGTATTGGTTAGAATATAAAAGTTTTTTGCCATGTTGTAATATTGATAAAGCATGGAAAGTTCGATGCATCATGCAACCCTGTTTTGTTTTTGGTCTCTGCTCTAGTGGTACATGATTAATTTTTTTTATTAGATTTATTCAACCTTTTTTATACTGTTTTTAAACAGTTTTGTATTGAAAAAATAGACCGAATATGAAATTTCACTTGCAGTTACTGAGTACCAGTTTTATATTCAATCCAATACATTCTGCTTTCCGACGCTGACAGGTATTTTTAATGTTTTTGCCAAAGCGTCATCATAGTTTTCATTTGGTATCAGTATCAAAGTCAAACTTTCAGCATCGTGACATCTTTTCTCATGGTTCGTTTTTCGGTTGGTCTGTGTCGTTTCTGGTTAGATCGACCGTGTTGTCTTTATTAGGTGTGTGGTAAGGGAGATAAAGAACACAGATTGCGCTCAATACAAAGTCCGAGAGACATTAAAAAAGGGAGCTAACGCTCAGTGAGAAGAGCTGGACCAATCAGAGCGAGAGGGAGAAGGATGGATGGATGGACGGAGGCAGGAGAGAGAGGGTTTAAATCCAGGCTGCTGAGATTTTAAGGGAGGCCTTTTGAGTCAAATCTGCTCTCATCCGATTACTGACTGCTCTTTGCATCTGGATAAGAGCCGGGGGTGGGTGGAGGGGTAGAGTGAGAGAGAGAGAGAGATCGAGAGGCTATGCGGCTAATGGGCGTGAATGTGGCCTCGACATTTGAATCCTGGACACTGCTTTCACGGCAGACGACTCTGTTGTCTGAAGTCTGAGGAACCTCTGTAGCACGAAAAGATCCATTTACACTTCTTTTTCAGATCGTGGTCATATGACACAGTGGTAAACTGATGTACTATTACTATTAAAAACGTTTTTTTGATGTATTTAAGGAAGGACTATGAACAGCAAGTCCAGTTGCATCATTCTTTCGAACATTTTTAAGTCATCTGCGCAAATCAAGTGTTTTTATAGAGCTACTTTATGTAGGGAGCCACTTTTGGCTTAGTGTAAATGGAACTGGTCAGTCTTGTGATTGCAAACCTTTAGAAAACCTTGGTGGTCAAACATGTTACTTTACTTTTATTTAAAAACGTAATTTTTTAGTCTTCAGTTATTGTACAACACAGCATTCTGTATATAAAAATGGCAACAGTATGAGTACCTGTGGCGCTCAAAATATAGAATACAATGGAATAGACTTGAATGGAATATAATAAAGCAGAACGAACTGGAATGAAACAGAATGGAACACAATGCAGTAGACTGGAACAGAACGGAGTAGAATGGAATACAGTGCAGTGGAATGGAATAGAATAGAATACAGTAGCATTAAATGGAATGGAATATTGTAGAATAGAATACAATAAAATGGAGTACAGTATAGTGGAATGGAATACAATAGAATAGCATGGGGTGGAACATAATACAACATTCTAATAGAATTGAATGGAATATAATGAATGAAGTGGCTTGGAACAGAATGGAATAGAATGGAATACAGTGCAATAAAATGGCACAGAACATAGTAGAATGGAATACAGTATAATAGAATGGAATAGAATAGAGTTGAATATAGTGAAGTTGAATGGAATAGAATGGAATACAATAGAATAGAACACAGTAAAATGGAGTACAGTGTAATAGAATGGAATAAAATAGAATAGAACACAGTAAAATGGAGTACAGTGTAATAGAATGGAATACAATAGAATAGAACACAGTAAAATGGAGTACAGTGTAATAGAATGGAATACAATAGAATAGAACACAGTAAAATGGAGTACAGTATAGTAGAATGGAATACAATAGAATAGAATGGAAAAGCATAAACTTTAATACAGTGGAGCTGAATGGAACAGAATAGAAATGAATGCACTGGAGTTGAATGGAATGGAATAGAATACAGTAAAATGGAGTACAGTATACTAGAATGGAATGCAATAGAATAGAATACAGTAAAATGGAGTACAGTATAGTAGAATGGAATGCAATAGAATAGAATACAGTAAAATGGAGTACAGTATAGTAGAATGGAATGCAATAGAATGGAAAAGGACAAAATTGAATACAGTGGAGCTGAATGGAACAGAGTAGAAATGAATGCACTACAGATGAATGGAATGGAATTGAATGGAATACAGTAGAATAGAATACAGAAAAATGTAGTACAGTATAGTAGAATGGAATACAATAGAATAGAATACAGTAGAATGGAGTACAGTATAGTAGAATGGAGTACAGTATAGTAGAATGGAGTACAGTATAGAGGAATGGAGTACAGTATAGAGGAATGGAACACAATAGAATAGAATACAGTAAAACGGAGTACAGTATAGTAGAATGGAGTACAGTATAGAGGAATGGAGTACAGTATAGTAGAATGCAGTACAGTATAGTAGAATGGAACACAATAGAACAGAATGGAACGGAACAGAATGGAACATTCTAATGGAACAGAATAAACCGAAACAGACGGAAGTCACTTACCTACTCCCGCTGGATTATGTCCTCTGCGTCTGTTTATTTATTTTTTGTTGCCTTTATCTTTGTGTCGATACCTTCGGTGTTTACTTCAGTAACTCCAACTTTCTCTCCCTCTCGGCTGGTCCCGGGACCCTGTCTCACACTAAGCTCTCTCGCTTTACCTCTTGATCTCTCCGTCTGCGCCTGACTGCCTCGCTTTGCCACTTCTGTGATGGACAGATGAGGATTGAAGGGGATGAAATGAGATCAGAGTCAGAGGGATAAAGCAGTGGATGGGCAGAGTGGAAGAGGGAGAGAGAGAGGGAGAGGGAGAGGGATATGGGCCCGTGAGGAGAGCTGGAGGGAGGTGAAGGAGCAGTGTGCAGAGGTCATGGGGTCAGGAGATGGAAAAGCACATGTAGAAAGTGGAAGGAAAAGCCAGATGGAGAAGCTTTGAAAAAAAAAGGGGTTGAGGTTTTGTAAGATCTTCAAACTTGTTTTTAAAGTGGTTCAACTCAACTAGGAATCAGGTTTGTGTAGTACCACACCCAGCTTGTCGGGACAGGGCACACAAACATGGCACAGGAGCTATTCAATTTTGGCAGCTGTGGGCTGGAGGTCAGGGAACCAGCCTTGTGACCGGAAGGTCGTCTGTTTAGTTCCTGGAGCCAACAGTACATGACTGAAGTGCCCTTGAGCAAGACACCTAACCCCCAACTGCTCCCCAGACAGGGCTGCCCACCCCTCTGGGCAAGTGTGCTCATTGCTCCCTAGTGTGTGTGTGCTCACTAGTGTGTATGTGGTGTTTCACTGCATGTTTGGGTTAAATGCGGAGGTGAAATTTCCGCGTTGTGGGACTAATAAGGGTCACTTAACTAACTTCACTATCACGATTGGGGGAGTGGGGGACCATTCTCAGCACTGCAGTAACACTGACATAAGTGTGTGTTGCGCTGGTCTGAGTGGATCAGACACACAGTCCACTCACTGTCCACTCTATTACCTTGTTGGTCCACCTTGTAGATGTAAAGTCAGAGACGACAGCTCATCTGCTGCTGCACAGTTTGCGTTGGTCGTCCTCTAGTCCTTCATCAGTGGTCACAGGACGCTGTTGGCTGGATATTTTTGGTTGGTGGACTGTTCTCAGTCCAGCAGAGACACTGAGTTGTTTATAAACAGCGCTGAGAATGATCCACCACCCAAATAGTACCTGCTCTGTGAGGGTCCATGGGGGCCCTGACCACTGAAGAACAGGGTAACAGAGTATCAGAGAAACAGATGGACTACAGTCTGTAACTGTAGAACTACAGAGTGCAGCTATACAGTAAGTGGAGCTGATAAAGTGGACAGTGAGCGTAAAAACAAGGAGGCGGTCAGAATGTTATGCCTGATTGCTGTAGACTGTAATAGTGCAGGTTGTGTTAGTTGGTGCATTAGTTGTGGATGGACGAGCAGGACCTCAGAAACACGCTCAGACCTGATCCTGACCTAAACGAAAGGAAGAACGGCTTCCAGATGGTAAACAAAGGATTTGTGGGACACTTCTATGTATGGTATAATGACCGGCTTGAGATCATGACTCGATTTGGTGCTGTGTAAACTTTGGAGAGGGCTAATTTAGTGGATGAAGAAGGAGGGTAAAGGGGGGAGAGGATGAGGAAGTGGAACATGAACAAAGCCATAATAATAACAACGGCCGTACATTCAGCTCCAGTACAATTACCCAGTCTGCACACTGATCTAAACGGATGAAACAGAGTAAGTTGCTGGGTGAACTGGATTTAGGAAGCGTTTGGGAGGGAGGGGGGTATGATAACAACCCCACCCACTGGGTGGAAGGGAGGATTATATTCTGTTAGGGCTGGGAGGGGAGGGGGATGTTACTTCTGGAAGGATGAACACTGACAGACTGTCTGTTGAATTGGGTTCAGTGTTGTTAAAAAAGCTTCTTATTTTGAACACAGCAAGGGATATCTTGGTGGATGGCAATGCATTTGGCAAGACTGCTGACTCCAAACCAGTCAGATTACTACAGGAGGAATCTTGTTAAGGCACATTTTTGATGAACACGGCCACACAAGTCATATTTAGGTGACCTGAGAATAACAGTTGGATCAAGAGCTTTTGAAAAGCTGACACAGACACAGCTACATGCGCTCATAGTGACCCATGTTCTTTAATTGTGCCTAAATCGGCTGCACTGGAGTGAGATATTGACATATTTGACAGCACCTGATGGGACCTGACTGATCGCATCAGGTTCAGTCAGGTTCCCAAGTATGTCAGTCTTAGGTTGCGTTGAAATGTCACAATTAAGTTCTCACAGCCTGTCCCCAGTTTCCGCCAGGTCCCTGAGACCCCCTACACAAAGCAGTTTAATATATAGCAGACTATATATCTCGTTGTAAATAGTACAAGGACAACAAATCAATTGTTGGAACTGAGAAATTTTACTGGTTTTTGAAAAATATTTGCCCATTTTGAATTTGAAGCCAGCAACATGTTCCAAAAAAGTTGGGACGGGGGCCTGTTCACCACCACCACCAACACTTTGGGACCTGAGGAGACCAGTTGCTGAAGTTTGTGAAGTAAGTGAAATGTTTTCCCATTATTGTTTGCTATAGATCTCAACAGTTTGGCATCTCATTTGTTGTATTTTCCATTTCGCAATGTGCTAAATACACTATTTGGGCGGTGGATCATTCCCAGCACTGCAGTAACACTGACGTGGTGGTGGTGTGTTAGTGTGTGTTGTGCTGGCATGAGTGGATCAGACACGGCAGTGCTGCTGGAGTTTTTAAACACACTCCACTCTGTTACCTTGTTGGTCTACCATGTAGAAGAGTTTTCCCATTATTGTTGTATATAGATTTCAGCTGCTCAACAGTTCAGAGCCTCATTTGTGGTATTTTCCATTTCATAATGTGCCAAATGATATCAGTGATGACAGGTCTGGACTGCAGGCAGGTCAGTTTAGCACCCGGAATCTTTTAATAAGGAGTCGTCCTGCTGTAATACATACAGAATGTGGTTTGACGTTGTCTTGCTGAAATAATCAAGGCCTTCCCTGAAAAAGACGTTGTCTGAATGGCAGCATATGTTACTCCAAAACATGTACATATCGTTCAGCATTAATGGGGCCTTCACAGATGTGCATGTCACCCCTGAAACTCCTCTGAGACCACTCTGAGACACCCCTGAGACCCCAGTCACCAGAATGTAACAGCAGAACCATTTAAGGTGGAACGGAACAGGTGAATAAGAAGCCAACACGGTTACTATCAGAGACGATGGAGATGAGGAGATTGGAGAAGAGGGCAGAGGGCAAACATAGAACGACGATAAGCGGGAAAGGAGAGCTGAAGAAGGAAAGTGGAGGAGAGAGAAATAACAGGTAATGGCTAACATCTCGCTATATCAGCAGCGCACGGTGTGAGAACAGTGCAGTATTTATTATATAGAAAACACCTCAGTGTCGCCGCTGGACTGAGAACCAAAAATATCCAGCCGACAGTGTCCTGTGGGCAGTGTTACGTGACCACTGACGAAGGACTAGAGGATGACCAATACAAACTGTGCAGCAGCAGATGAGCTGCTGAAGAACAGGGTGAGAAAGTATCACAGAAACAGATGGACTACAGTCTGTAACTGTAGAACTACAAAGTGATCCTACATGGTCAGTGGAGCTGATAAGATGGACAGTGAGTGTACAAACAAGGAGGTGTACTTAATGAAGTGGCCAGAAGACACGTGTAGGTTTTGGATGGTAAACAGAGTGACTGCATTTGTGTTGTAGACAGTGTGACCCCCTGGTTCCTACGACCACCACTGTGAAGAGGTCTCACATCAAACATCTCAGGTATTGAATTGGTTCAATTCTATTATTGACTGATTTCAGCTCTTAGAAGTTTTAGCACCTTAAAATCGGTCTCAGTGGCCAACTGTTCTCATTGGTTGGGCTCTGGTTTATATGGCCAGCATTTACACTTACAGTACTGTAAAAATGAACCAGAGTGCTGCTGCATGAAGGCGGCACTGATTAATCACCTTGTACAAACCCCTCAGTGTGCGGTGCTGGAAATCGTAATACCTGAGGCCTACTACAGGGCACTGCACCGCGTCTTACGTAATTCTCTGGCCTCTCGGACAGAGAAACGGAGATGATAATCACCGGTTAAGTGATACAGTTATGGCACAATGAAAAGCAGCACAGGAGGGTTTTAGTCATTTACCTAAGAGGAATTTCCATGCATCTGCCATGCTCTTAAATACAGATTAATGCTGTGGTTTGAAGCCCATAGGGAAAGGTTAACGCCTCCTCGTCCATTAACCTACTACGAGAGCATCTTTCCCCTTAATGGACGTTAATACGCACGACAACGCTGAGAGGGTTAACGCCACGCATACATTACAGCTCAAGGCCGATCTAGTGCATTAGACGAAGACATTAGGTCCAAGGGTTTGTTTTAATGGCAAAGAAGTCATAGTGTGCTTTTTATGGCGTGGCGGTGGGGGGGCGGATGTGAATGATTAAATGATTTTCTTGCATGGATTATTATTCCATATTCTAAATGGGAGCTTTGCAAGCTTCATAAACAAATGCACTCATTTGTGAGGGATTATCTGTAATCTCGCTCTCCGTCCTCCACCCTTCCATCCCTCCAAATAACCCTCTCCCTTTCCCTCCCTCTCACTTGCTCCTGTTCTGTCTCTCCATCAGCTTTAATGTGGTCCATCACTCCTCCTCTCGCTCTTTTTTCACTCTCCCTCCCTTCCTCCTGCTCTCTCCCCACTCGGTTTAATGCATTGTAGTCTAGCAAACTGACAAACAAACTGACACTCATGTGGTGGTGGTGTGGTAGTGTGTGTTGTGCTGGTCTGAGTGGATCAGACACAGCAGTGCTGCTGGAGTTTTTAAACACTGTGTCCACTCACTGTCCACTCTATTAGACACTCCTACCTTGCCGGTCCACCTTGTAGATGTAAAGTCAGAGACGACAGCTCATCTGCTGCTGCACAGTTTGTATTGGTCATCCTCTAGTCCTTCATCAGTGGTCACAGGACGCTGTTGGCTGGATGTTTTCGGTTGGTGGACTATTCTCAGTCCAGCAGCGACACTGAGGTGTTTAAACACTCCAGCAGCACTGCTGTGGGAACTGAGCTGAACATAGGATTTCAGTTGCTCAACAGTTCAGGGTCTCCTTTGTTGTGTTTTTGCACTGCACTGGCTAGAAGAGCCATTGGGTCCATTTTTTCTTGCTCTTCGTCTTTCAGAGTGTGTTTATTAAAGTGTCTAAAAAAAGCGAATCACTGTGAAAAGCGACCACAACGACTAAATTAGCACCAAGAATAAAAAACGTTCTTACTGCATTTTCTCTGAATAGCAGCACATGCGTTTCACTCACAGGACAAATCACGGCTGCAAGTGTAAGTGAAGTAAATCCAGAGCTATTTCAGATAACAGACCAGACTCACAAACGCAAATGTGGTGTGGACCCAAAGCTTAGACCTCTTTAGGCAGTTTCTACTGTTGTTTCAATGAGCTGCCAACGAGAAACAGGTAACATCAAATGCAACATTTCATTACCATCGGTGATAAGCGTGACTTTTAAGGGTTAAATTTGATCCTGGAGCAGTTTAGGGGATCTGGGATTAGGCTGGTTTCACAATGTGTTACTTACTCAACCTTTAATGCTCTTCATCATTCACAATAACAAGGCATACTGTTCCCACCGCAACTTAAACGGAATATTTGTTTGATCTTGTAGTCATTTTACTGTGGATATGAGACCAAAGCTGATAAGTCATAGTATGTCACAGAACAAATATTCGGTTAATAATTAAATGGCTGTTCAGTTTAATCCTATTATTGTTCCTTTATTCCGAGAAAACGGCTTCACAGAATAAATCCTGAGGCTTCAGCACCAAATGGCCTTTCAAATCTGGGTGAGACAGAAATAAACTTATGGACATACATATACTCACACCCACTCGGTCTTAAGAGACATATCTGGGTATTTCTCAGTGTTCATGAAGAGCTCTGTGAAAGCCGTGGGGCTGGCCGTCACAGATTCAGGGATCGCTTTCAAAGTTCATCCCTCCCACTTGTCACTCTCTCCCTCTCTTTGCTCCTCCCTTTAGATGTTTGGCTCCGCCCACTCCGAGCAGGTGCAAGGGCGCTGTCGGAATCCTCCTGGTCTTCCTTTACCACGCTCTGTCCATCTGCTGCCCACATGGCCTCCGCCTGCTCCCGTTCCTTTAGGCACATAATCAAATTCACACGGGCACTTAACACGCACATGTATTAAAGCGAGAGTTCAGCAGCAAATCAAACGTGTCACTTGTCGATCAGCCTCGTTTCTGTTTTTAATGCGGCGAGGATCCGAAGATCACAGCCGGCCAATACTGCCTTTTGATCTTGTCCCTTACATACAGAGATTTCTCCAGATTCTCTGAATCTTTTAATGACGTTACGTACTCTAGAGGATGAAACGCAAAAGTTCTTTGCTAATTTATGTTGAGAAATGTTTTTCTTGAACTGTGGCCCTGTTTGCTCGCGCAGTCTTTCGCAGAGCGGTGAATCCCTCCTCATCTTTACTTCTGAAAGACTTCGCCTCTCTGAGATGCTCTTTACACCCAATCGTGTTACTGGCCTGTTGCCAATCAACCACCAGGTGATTTTTAGCATTACACAACTTTACTAGCCTTTTGTTTCCCCTGCCCCAACTTTTTTGGAACATGTTGCTGGCTTCAAATTCAAAACGGCCAATAATTTTTCTAAAAAACAAGAGAAATTCTCAGTTTCAACAGCTGATATGTTGTCTTTGTACTATTCTCACATTAATATGGGGTTTAAATGATTTGCACATCGTTGCATTTTGGTTTTATTTACATCTCTCAACTTATTTGGAAATGGGGTTGCCAGATTTGCAGTTTTACCCAGTTACCCATGTTTCAGGTTACTGAAAGTCCTGCTTTAGGCTAATTATCCAGAAGCTATTTATGACACTAATATGCAACGTATGTAGTTGAGACTGAGGCTCAGAGGATTTCACTGATTAATAATAATTCAAATCTGTTCAAATCAATTCAGCACAGATCTCATACTGGCTGTTAAGACTAGTACTACACTAACAAAGTCTCTCACCATGTCTCTGTGGTGTTTTTCCGTGGTGAACCACAGCGCTAGAGCACACCTGCGGCCTGCCGTAACTGCGGTAACACCATGTGGGTTGACTGGTCCTGATGTGAATCCAACGAGTCTCCCACAGCTGGGCTTGACCCTGGCCTACAGACAGAATGCAGAAGAAAGGAGGCAAAGGAGTAAAGGCAAAGGGTGGACCCATTACTCAGTTGTAAGCGTTTGTCCAGAAAACGCAAATATTAGAATTAATACTAGTAATAATTAGAATTAATATTAATATTGACACAATAGGCAGCAATTTCATGCATGTCAATGTGTTTGTTTTATCATTTCCAAACCACTCCTCGGTTTAAGGAATTATATGTAGTCTTCATCCAGTACTTGGTTGGGCTAATACTGCTTCATTAAGTCAAATCAGATTTGCTGGTGACCTGTCCAGGGTGTCTTCCTTCCACCCACTGACTGCTGGGATAGCCTCTAACTGCCCCCACGACCCATAAGGATAAGCGGCTTAGAAAAGGTGTGTGTTTCGTTTTACAAATAAAACTGTCCCTGCTGTGACTGACTGTTTTAAACAGTGTGCTGAGGTACCCTAAGACTTTTACACAGTACTGTACATTTTCTGCATTTCTCCTGGTTGACTTGTACTTAATGATCATTTTGACTGAATATTAACCTCTGAAACTCCTCGGGACCACCGGTGGTTCCAAACCGCACTCGGTCATGTTCTTCATAACGTTCATACTCCATAAGCTCCATTCAGAAGCTGGGCGTCGTGTGAGGCTGTAGCTCTTCTCTCCAGTCTAATAGACGGTGATGTCACTTTAAACCCTTATAATAAAAGAAGCTGAACTTTGTTTTTCTACTGAAAGTCGACCCGTTTTTCCCCAAATCTGGGCTCTAAACTATAAACAGACGGCGTCTCTTCAGTGATCTGCTCTGGAAACATCACTTTTAGAGAACAACACAAAGAGCGTCGGAGATTTTTGGACTTTAGCAGTGAACTGTAAGTGTATAGTGATGTGTGGAGATCATAAAACACACGTTCTGTTGATTTGAGGGGAGGTTTTACAATAAATAAAATAAAATGTACGTTTATTTCATGCAGTTGCTGAATAATTTGCCTTATGATTTGGTCACGAAAATTCAGAAGGAAAAACCAAGACACACCCTGGAGAATAAGAGGATTGTTACTTGGAGAGTTGGTACAATTCGGCCAGCACAGAGGTAAGAATGAGCAACTTACTGTGACTGTTTTGGCATCTCTGTCAGTGAAGAACAGCTCCCCTCCTTCAAAGTCTTCATTCAGGTAGAGAATCGCACTGCAGGGACATTTGGACATTCAGGTCATAGCCAGCACAGTGTGTGTGTGTGTGTGTGTGTGTGTGTGTTTATATGTAATCAGTATGTGTGTACCTACCTCAGATCTCTGTGTGTGAAAGCCGGAGCCTCTCTCCAGCACTGCCGTGTCTCTGGCTCCAGTATGCAGTTATCCACATGAACGGGATGAGACAGATCCAAGCGTCCATCTTGATGCCCTACACACATACATATGCAACGAATCGGTCCCCTGGAATTGTTGACATGCATACCGGTGAGGTATAGTGCACTCTCAGAAATAAAGGTCTCAAACTGTCACTGGGGTGGTTCCCTCAAGGCTCCATCTCAGTCCCTTTAGTCAGGGAACATAGCTGAACCATAATCCACTGGAATGATCTGTTCTAAGCTGGACTGACTCCACACACCCCGCCTCGCCTCGCCTCCAGGCTTTTACTCTACTGTTCTGTTTTAAATCATTCGGTTATGAAAAGTTACAAACACGAACTTTTCATCTGGGAAAACTTGTTTAGGGTGCCCGACTGGACCTTAAAACCACTGCTGTACTTTTGAGGGAACATTTACACTGTTTGTACCTCAATGAATGATAAATGCACCTGTACAGTACCTTTACTTCTGACAGCGTGGTGTAAATTCTTTAGGCAATGATTCAGTGCATGATAAAATCTCTAATTTGATTATATTCATTTAGAATTGGTACACTCAGAATTTTTTCTTACTCAACTTACTCAGAATTATTATTCTTATTCTTATTATTATTATTATGCATTTTTCAATCTAACTGCCCCCAGTACAGCTGTAGATGATTCCACCCACTGCTTTGATAGCTAGACGCTACCAAGCTGGGAGGATGACGTCTAGCACATGGTTCCTCCAAGACACAGATCTTTTCAAACTGCCACTAATGTTACAGCTCAACACTGCTAATTCTCTCACGTCAGCAAACTGACACTTGGGTCGGCTAGCATAATGCAGAGTAATGAAGGATGAGGGAAGACCATCCTACCAAGAGAGAGAGAGGGAGAGGGAGAGGGAGAGGGAGAGGGAGAGGGAGAGAGGGAGAGAGAGAGAGAGAGGGAGAGAGAGAGAGGGATTGAGAGACAGAGATAGAGGGAGAGAGGGAGGGAGAGGGATTGAGAGACAGAGAGAGGGAGGGAGAGGGATTGAGAGACAGAGGGAGAGAGAGAGAGAGAGAGAGAGAGAGAGGGAGAGGGATTGAGAGACAGAGAGAGGGAGAGAGAGAGAGAGAGAGGGAGGGAGAGGGATTGAGAGACAGAGAGAGAGGGAGAGGGATTGAGAGACAGAGATAGAGGGAGAGAGGGAGGGAGAGGGATTGAGAGACAGAGAGAGGGAGGGAGAGGGATTGAGAGACAGAGGGAGAGAGGGAGAGAGAGAGAGGGAGAGAGAGAGAGAGAGAGAGAGAGAGAGAGGGAGAGAGAGGGAGGGAGAGAGAGGGAGGGAGAGAGAGGGAGGGAGAGGGATTGAGAGACAGGGAGAGGGAGGGAGAGGGATAGGGAGAGGGAGAGAGAGAGAGGGAGAGAGGGAGAGGGATTGAGAGACAGAGAGGACAGTTATGCTCTCTTGGACTGCTAGCCATGGACGGCTGTAGCAGTACTTAAGACAGCTGTGCCACTTAAGGCCCTAGAATGTATTCTTCCTGCTCTGGAGGCCTAAAACAGTGGAATATGGTTTACATTTACAGCATTTGGCAGACGCTCTAATCCAGAGCGACTTACAGTTTGATCATTTTACACCGGAAAGCGAAGGTGGTGTTAGGAGTTTAGCCCAAGGACTCTTATTTGTATAGTGTAGTGTTCAGTCCCTACCCAGGCAGGGACTGAACCCCAGTCTACAGCGTAGAAGGCAGAGGTGTTACCCACTACACTAACCAATATGGGAAATAAGACTTTTATTTTATTTTCTTTTTTTTACATGTTAAATAAATATTGTTAAATATTGTTAAATATTGTTTTCGCCAAAAAATTTGTTAATTGTCCATTACACTGTGGCATGCGCCCTCCCCCCGGGCCCCGACGATGACGTCCAAGAGAGCCGGCAGAAAGGCGGGAAGCGAGCACTCAGCCGCGACGCACCTCAGCGCTGATGAGATGAGAATCAGCTGGCTCTCATTAGGGCCCGGCACCAGAGCCGAGAGGGAACGTGCCCAGGGGGCGGGCACATGCCACATACATACTATTTAAATTGATCCTAACATTTTCAAATCAATGCAGTTGAATCGCTGATGATTCATACTGATGCACCGTCTTCGGTGAGCATGTATGTACCTGGAATGGCAGAGCGGCAAACTAGGTGTGTGTAGGCGAAGTACAGAGCTGAGTGGCTTCTGAAATACGAATGCAATAGCGTTCTGGCTCTCTCTCCCATTTCATGCAACAGCCTGGCATCTGACTGGTTCACTATTCCATCCTGGGCCAACTGGAAGAGAGCAGAGGTGTAGCAATTCACAAAATTCATTATTCAGTATGATACAGCAGGGGTGGGCAATATGACAATGTACTATAAACCTCAGAAAAAACAAAATATTGTGATGCATATTGTGTGTCGAGAAGATGCCTTGAAGTACCGTGACGTTACACGTTTGCCATGTCGCCCCTGCGATACAGTAGTGTCTCGATTTTCATACATTTTTAATACAGGCAAAAAAGGAGTTACTGGAAACGTGTCTTACGTTTATAAGTTTGTTCCTATTTCTGCATTCATCACTACAAAAGACCAAGACTGCTTTATAGTGTCCAGATCTAATGCTCTAGCTCACATGTGTCAGGCTCCCATCCTTGCGGGCTAAAACACTGCAGACTTCAGCACACTGCCTCATTAAACGCACCTGATTCAGCTCGTCAGAGTGATTAGCAAAGCCTTCCTGAACTGAATTCAGAGCGTTAGATGAGGGTAAACGCTGATCTCCGGCTGCACTTCGGCCCTAAAGGTCTCAGGGTTGACATGCCAGCTCTAGCCCCAAGCCAAAATGCTGAGTGCTGCCAAAATCTGTTATATTTATGTCGTAATGTAACATGAGTCGTTTTTTACGTTGTTCTCTAAGTGAACGTTTATGTGTAAGTAATGTTCTTTCACCTTAAGAGCCCTTAGAACAGTCAGGCCCTCGAATTTCTCATGAGGCGTGTGAGGAGAACGTCTTCCTTTGTAACCGTCACCAACTGAGGCAGCAACCTGTGACAGGGATGTGAGGTCAATACCCTGCATGTCACCGTCCCGACACTGCTGGCTTGCTGTTACTGATATAACCGAAATATACTGCTTAATCATTTTATTTGGCTCACGCTGGCCAGCTGCATCACAGTGTCGCACTCAGACTGCGACAAGACCCCATCCAGTACAACACGATTTGTTCCGTTCAGGGCCAGGTCATCCATTGTAATTGTCACACCAACCAGGGGAACCGGACCCCCTAGAGAAGAGAGATGAGAAGAAAGGGAGAAGGAAGAGATTTTCTGATTAACTGACAGATAAATGGACACACAAGTCTAACAGATGTGTGGAAGAGGCTGACCGGCCTTCACCTGCATAGAACCCACTGTCGTCCACCTCTAACCATTTTTCCCCTTCCTTCAGTTTCTCGTTAAGCAGCTCCCTCTCTGCTCTGAAAACAAAAACGGGGAGAGCTGTAGTGTTAATCACTGGAATCTGGCCTTAACGCATGGAAGTCACAGTCATTGCTGGCAACAACAAAAGCATGTTGGTTTTTGTAAAGGCTGTGAAACCTTTAAAACGTTTAATCGCGTTCTTTTGCGTAGCTGATCACGACGAATCACGTTTTTGTCTTATTTGCTCAGGTATGAACGGAAAGAAGGTTTTTTTTGGTCCATTTAAAAAGCGGATCATTTTGTTAAACCTATATACGTAGACAGAGTAAGCTTAAACAGAATGTGCTTACTACTTGCAGAAGTTCAGTAACATGATAGTGTGATGACTGATAACTGAACGCAGAGTTCGCATGAACTGAAGATGAACACAGTTTCCAACTTCAGACTCACTTTATTTGGAGTGTCCCCTATAGATGATATACAGATGTTCAAATTGTTAAAAAAACTGTATGTTGAAACTTAGAATTTAGGCCAGGGTTAGAGCGAGGACCAGGGTGAGGACTGGGTTTAGGTTTTGGGTTAAGGTTAGGGTTAGGGCCGGTTTAGAGTTAAAGAAAAATTATAGCGAATTTAGTAGATAGTTAGTTGAATGTACCTTCCAAGTAAATTAAGTATCTAAAAAGTATCTAAAGTGGACTATCCAAATGAAGTGTTTTATACAAAAATATGTGTGTGTGTGTGTGTGTGTGTGTGTGCATATAAGATATATACTCCTTCATTATTGTAGCCTCTCATTACTCACAGCCTTTAAAAGCCATTTAATAGCTGTATTTGAATGAGAGCGCTACCATCGCAGATTCTATCAGAGCCGTGTGAGCTTCAGCCTGCAGTACTGCAGATCATTCAGAAGGTCAAACTAGGAAATGACATTAAACTGCATGGTTGTGTTACCGTGTTAACATCCCCAAACATATGAAATATTACTCATTCACACCTTGAAACAAGTGGAGAAATTCGGGTCTATTCCAAATTAGTGTTTGTACGTAGAAGATGATTTTGGTTTGAATTGAATGAAAAGTTATTGCTGTGTGTGCAGCTTTGATTTACCATCCTTTACGATACTTTGGTCAACTTTGTGACTTATAAACAAATGTAAACAAAGTGCAGACTGAAAACTGTCAACACAGAACGTAAACACAGCACATGTGGTTAATTATGCCACAGTAATTGATGATAATTAGATATAAAAGTATAGCAAAAATTGACTGAAGTAACTCTAGATATCTTAAGGTTGGCATGTCGGCATGTCTGTCCCTCACCTCCAGCTTTCCCTCAGTGACTCGGGAACGATGCCCTCTGGTGTCCACAGATCCTGTTAGAGGAGGAGTTCGGGTCATGTTTGGTTAGATTGACGGATGAAGGAGCGGAGCAAGCAGTAAAAACTCAGACTTAGGTAACCGAGTGCTGTGTGCTGTACCGGGTCAATGAATTTAAAATCCAGGTTTTCCACTCCAAAGTAGAGCAGTTTCTTCTCTGCTAAGGCTCTGCTGACGTAGCTGGCAATCTCCTAAGAAGGAAACAGTAACAATCATTAGAGCTGTAGGTCTCAACACCGTATTACATACTGTTGTAAGCTATGCAACGTACATTGGCCAACATGTCTTAGCTCAGGGGTTGGCATCCCAAATCTTATATTTTATATCTTGGCTGTATGTCTCGTGTACTGTGCTAATGTTCTAGTATAGACTAAAAATATAATCTAAATGAAAACGCAGACTTACTTTGCTCTGCTTTAAGCTTTAGCTCAGCTACAGCTGCTTTTCTCACATCTCCAGCAGGAAACTTTTCCTCTTTCTAGTAAAGTTTAGTAGTAAGTTTCTAGTAAAATGTCCCTAAACGTTTGACTTTTTACGAGGCTGAAGTCGCTTCTCATTCGCCGGCTTCTTGTTCAAATTTTCCTGTTCCATCTTATTTAGTGTTTGTCAGTTTCTCGCTGCAGATTAAACGCATCAGGAAACCAGCTGGAGTGATAATAAATGTACGTAAGTTCATTCGTCTCTAAATGATCAATGTTCGTCTTAAATCTCTCACTTTGTCTTTTTTCATTGGCTACCAGCTGGGCGAGATTGTTGTCTGCGCTGCTATGGTGACCAGCCGTCTGCGCTGATCTTCAGGGTTAAAGGGTGAATCAGCAGTTCTACATTAACTCCAGCGTTTAAGACCGTTTACTCTTAAACGGTGTTGAAGGATCAGCAGAGCTTTATTTTACTGTAAAGGAGGATTCTTTTATTATTACCTACTGATCTGATTCAGCTGTGGAGCCACATACTGCTGACCCGTCTTAGCTGATGGACTACATCTGCGGTCGGGGGAAAATGGTGGAAGTTTGATTTCTCACCACAGTACTGCTTTAATAAGCCCTGAGGGTCTGTAAAGGGGGTCCACGCTTTTCGTTACTCACTCTTATATCTACACAACTGCATTGTTGTTATTGAGGAATTCATAGAAATTACAAACGAATAGGCCTTTGGCACTTTTTTATTCATATTCAATCTTTGTCATCACTCTTAGGAGGTTAAAGGGAAATTCCACCAATTTCTGCGTAAAGAAGTTGGTAACTTTTCTAGAAAAACAGCAGAACTGTTCACAGTGGAGGTGATAGGAGATGGTGCCTGAGATTTATTTGGGCCTAAAGTCTAATGTTTTTAAACACGTTCATGGCAGAGAGGCACACGCAGGGCGTGTTAAGGCAAAATAGTAACACACATTACATATAAACACTCAAAATGGCTAATTTTGTGTTGTAGACATGACGATCCTTGGTTCCTATCACCACCACTGTGAACCGTTTCACATCAGTTTCAAGGCCTAGACTGCAACAACGACAGCCGCAAACAAGAAGACTGAACCGCATGAGTAGCGGTGACTGTGTGGTCTGTTGTGTTTGCCGATAAAGGAACTGGCCTTTTGTGAGCGGCGATTTACAAAGCATTTATAAAGCACGAGGCATCTACCTTTACCATCCATCCTTCAGAGCATGCACCCTTCTATCCAAACTCTATCCCATCGTGCACCCATCCATGGAAAACACTGCTCAGTCATTTTTCCATGCACTCATAGCACAAGCTGCCTACTTGCGATGGGCCTGTGTCCTGAGCCTCAGCGTCGCCTTCCAGAGACTCAGAATACAGCTGCAGGTTGCTGAGGGAGTCGGGGTCCGTGGGGTAGAAAAGCAACAGAGAGCGCAGGGTCTTCACTGCCCCCTTCAGGTCACCAACTGTCATTACAACAGATGCAGTGAGACACCCGGGAGAGCGTCCAGGCTAATACTAATTAAAATGAACCCATATTAATGATCAGAAACATCAGGTTGCTGTTTTAGTGCTGTGATGTTGATGTACATTTACAGCGTTAAAGCTATAGAAATAGTGTGATGCTTAGGTAACGTATGCTGAAAGGAATTGTTTGGTAAAGATCAAATGTACATGTTTCTCAAAACTGGTGTCAATCAGCCAAGACACGTACAAGTTTGGTGTCTGAAGTTTCTTTACTTCTGCACTGGAGTAAAAGTGGCTAGTAAAGCCAGTTATTACAGTTATTACATATCACACTGCCATACTCTACTGTGAGCATACCAATACTCTATTGTGGTTCCCATACTGTACAATGTGCTGTTATCTATATCACTGTTGTTGGACGAAAACCTCACATCTCCATTTTTGTCCTTTTTCAGTTTTTTACTTAGTCTGAAAATGCCTGTTGCTCTTTGCATTGGGTGTAAATTTCGTGAGGAACAGGCTAAAAGAAACGGCCCAAAATGACTTGGAAAGACGTCTGGTTCCATTGACGTCCATTAAAAGTAAAGTCGTTTTATTCCCATTTTGGAGATACGAGGTTTTCTTCTGACAGCAGTGATAAGCATCTATAACAATGGACAAAACGGTGTCAGCATGTAACTAAAGGCCAAAACAAAAGAAGACACTTCTGACACCAGTTACCTCTTGGCTGATCAACTACTTCTGGGGTAAGTTTAGACTGAGTTTAGGCTCATTCCATTAACGCCATCCTTAACAAAGCGTATGTGCATGTCGCTGCTGTCGGGACAAAACCTTGTATCTCCATTATTGTTGTTTTTCAGTTTTTGGCATATTTTGAAAATGCTTGTTTCCCTTTACCTTATGTGTACATCCCACGGTGAACGGACAAAAAGAAAGCACCCAAATCGACTTAGAAAAACATCTGGTTCCATTGACTTCCATTCAAAGTAAAGTAGGTTTTTTTCCTTCTATAAATTTATCATTATGGAGATACAAGGTTTTGCTCTGACGGCAGCGATATGTGCAAGTTCTTAGTGGGAACTGTGGGCCAATGGCAACATCTGTCACTGCTGATACACTAATAATGTACAAGCTGCTACTACACCTGCTTTACAGATACAATGTGTTTCCACAGGGTTACAAAATGCAGTACAGTAGAGTACAGTAACTAAATGAATAAATATGGGTTGATTTAAACATGCGTCCTTTTTTGAGCAATTAGTTCTAAGTGCACTCATTTGACTTCCCTCTTAACTTGATCGGAGGACAGGCACCTCGGTAATATCTGACCTTTGTACTGGGCGATATGAAGATGCTCCAGCTGCAGTGGAATGAAGTCCTCTTGAGGAGAAATCCGTCCGGGGCGCGTCGACACCAGAGATACACACATCTGCTTGCATGACAACAGCGAGAGAGTGAGCGCTGGATATAGAGAGAGAAAAGGCTTCTGTTAGCTTCTGTCTGAAAATCAAAATCAACGCAGAATAGACCAGAAACTGTGCTCATTACTTCAAGGGTGCGTTCGTAGCATTTCGGCTCTGGTTTGCTTTGCGTGCAGACGGACAAACTTAATATCGGACCAAACAAATGTCACATGGGTATATGGTTACAAATGATTGGGCAGATTTTATGACATATTAAAACTGTGATAATGTTTCTGAGCTTTCTGAATCGAGCGGTTCTCGGTTCCGTCTGGGATCGCTGGTTTTATTTACGTCGGCTTTTATCTGTTTTGTGATATTAGAGCAATAAGCCATGAGATTCCCTGCGTTACCGTGGTTTTGAGCTGGGTGAAATCCAGCCTTGAGTGGCTCGCTGCTTTTATAAAATGGAAAAACCTTGGCGCCTCAATACATAAGATACCCATCTGACCACACATATAAATGATACTGAGCATCTTATAATGGCTTTTTGGGGGCAGTCATGGGCTGGAGGTTCGGGAACTGGCCCTGTGACCGGAAGGTTGCCGGTTTGATCCCCGGCACCGACAGTCCATGACTGAGGTGCCCTTGAGCAAGACACCTAACCCCCAACTGCTCCCCGGGCGCCGTGGATAGGGCTGCCCACCGCTCCGGGCAAGTGTGCTCACTGCCCCCTAGTGTGTGTGTGTTCACTAGTGTGTATGTGGTGTTTCACTTCATGGATGGGTTAAATGCGGAGGTGGAATTTCCCCGTTTGTGGGATTAAAAACGCCTCAGCCTCATTTTGATCCTCATGTTATGTTGCAGCACAAACCTGGTTTAGAGTTTAAAAATACAGAAAAAAATACTTTTAATCCTTTTTGGAGCATGAAACCTTTTTTTGCTGGATTTTTGGCTCATTTAGTGTGTTTTGAATTGAAAGAGATATTTTGACATGGAATGTAATAGATGTGTTGTTTGTAGTCAACATGCCCCCATGAGAGAAAATGTGCTGTGTTGAATGTTAGAAAACAATTTTTTAATGAAAAACGAGTGAATTACTGGTAGAAAACTGTGATCTTAACTGAGTGAAACATTTCACTAAATGCTGATTAAATTCATATTAACTGAACTAAAGAAAACTATATTTTGGTTGGTTAGTGTAGTGGTTAACACCTCTGCCTTCTACACTGTAGATTAGGGTTCAATCCCCCACCTGGGTAAGCCCCCTACACTATACTAATAGGAGTCCTTGGGCAAGACTCCTAACACCAACTTCGCCTCCCTGTGTAAAATGGTCAAATTGTAAGTCGCTCTGGATAAGAGCGTCAGCCGAATGTAAAATGTAAATAAAAGTAAAAATGTAATATATTTTTTCATTAGCTTAGGATGGTTAAACATGCATCGGGTCAATCTGACCTGGGAACACTGCTGCTCTTCCTTACAGTCAAACATAACAGGAAACTACTCATTCTACAATTATCAATTCAGAGCTTATGCCTGCCAAGTCTGAACAGTAAAATCTCCACAGCCCAGTACAGTGGTGGAACAAAGTAAATGTAATTAGTTTCTGTACTTTAGTATTTTTGGTGTATCTGTACTGAAGTTTCTCCGTTCTGGGCGACTTTCTCCTTTCACTCCACTACATTTCAGAGTCTAATATCCGACTTTTTCCTCCTACATTTTGAGAAATCTGTCGTTCCTTTTGGTTTCTGTGTGTATAAAAACGTAACATGTCAAAACGAAAGAAGCGCAAAGCCAGAGCACCAATCAGGGCCCAGCGGTCACTTTGTTTAGAGCTGGTTTTGACCTGTTGGTCATACCGACCCAGTGCAGCACGCGGTTCAACGTCAGCGCAGCAGCGTAAAACTTTGGGAGAGTCTGTTCAACATAAATGATGAACTAACCTAACTTTGTGTAAATAGAGCTCAATATAGAAATATGTCCACATATGCAGTCGAGACTGACGCGGCTTTTTTCTGAATTTCTACAAACACCGTTTCATTTTATAGTAAATGAGTTTGGGCTGGTTTATGTTTATGAACAGACGCCTACAGATCAACATAGTAAAGGAGCTCATCTGTGATCCTGAGTTTAAAGCCAGTTTTTATTCAACTTAAACTTGGAACTTGGAGAGACGCTGGAGGACTTTCACCTGAAATGAGTTCATGAAGCCAGTCTGGTTATAAAAATGATAACAGGACATCAGAGCCAGAATTACTCTTTTAGTACTTTTACTTTATACTTAAGTACATTTGAAGGTAAATACTTTAGTACTTTTACTCAAGTGGAGGTCTAAAGGGAGGAACTTCTACTTTTACTGGTACTGGAGTAATGTTTTATAACTCAAGTACATGATTTGTGTACTTTGTCCACCCCTGGCTTTGTAATAACTAAATTTCATCAGTGACGTGTTGCTCAGTAATTACTGGTGGGATATACGCCTCCTTTACATGTACAGCTCCAGTGTACAACTAATGAAGTGAACTCCACACACCAAACGTCTTGGTTGATCAGCTACGTTTGGGCAAAAAAGGGGCAAAACTGTGTACATTTGATTTCTGCCTAACCAACTAACTTGGCTCTATTAATGAATTCGCTCTCCCCTCACCTGCAGCTTTCTCGTACACTCCCTCTGTGCTGTCCGTCTCCTCCGGGAAGGGCTGCGAAGCCACAACACACTGAGCTCTGCAGTCGTCCGTCTGCTTCAGTGTCTCGTTCACACACTCCTTCCACCTCTCCACTGCCCGTGTCCAGTCTGAGGTGCTCTCAGCCAAGGTAGCCGCGTCATAGAACTCCTAAGAATGAAGCAAGAGGACGTCATGGTGGAAGACAGGTAATACGGCTAGATTTAGAAGGCCCTTCTCCTGCATCCTGCATTTTCCTTAAGGGCCCATCATAATTCATTGTCCAGGACCAGTTGCCATCCTTTAGATATTCTTCATCTCTTAGAATTAACCAGGCTGTATTTGTTACCATGGAATTAAGACTGATCTCTGTGCTGATTGGCTGTGACCACCCTTTATAACTTCAGTGTGAGTAGATGGAGCTAAGCTGAACTAGGCTGAATAGGTGGCAATATGGAAATGTCTTGGTTTTTGTGACATCATGAAACACAGTGAATTCAAAACAGGCTGTTTTTGCAGCTTATTTTCCACATAGAAAAGATTTTATAGTGTTTGGCAAGATAAATTCAGTTTTCCTTCATGTGGGCCCATCAAGAGTAGTCTTTTAGAAGTTGTGGTTATCTCTAGCAGTAAAAGCAAGGTGTACATTTCTATGAATTTCTTCTCACTTGTAAGTCAGCGAGGCTAAAATTGCAGGGTGTTTTGTTTTTTATGAACATAAGCATCACTGACGCAAAACACTGCTCTGATGAAGCAAAAAAAAAGCTAGCGACTTGTTAACAGCGCCCCTTGTGGAGAATCTTCAGGCTGCTAAACAAGAGTGAGTGAGTTACAAGCCTGGTCCATGAGGTGCTTCGCAAAAGACAATTGCTATATACTTATGCAACTGTACATGTAATTATATTCTGTGATTATGTGATTACACAGTGAAGTATTCCTTTCTTCCCGTTCATTTCTTTTCCTTGCTTCCTGCCACACGGCCCTGCATGACTATGTGCTTCTGTCTTGCTCTCCTCTGCCTTACCCAGTGCTTCTCTAGCTCTCTCTCTCGGTCATTAAAGGCATCCTCCGTGACGCCGCTCATGCGCCTGTACTTCTCAATGTTGTTCCTCATCTCCAGGTGACTCGGGTTGGCCACGAAGAACGTGTGGGCAGCCGTGGCGGCCTTCTGCAGCTTCCCCAGCTGTGCGAACAAGAGCAAAGACGTGTGATGTAACATGAAGGTCCTGTTAAAGGAAAACTCCAGTGACCACAGGAAGGCGTTTTAAACTGAGCGCTGAAATTTAACATCACTCAAACATCTTTTGCTTGAACTTTTGGGATCGTTTACATCAAAATGAATATACACATGGAACTGACACATCAAGCCAGGAGCTGTTCACCCTGGTTCTGGAGAAGCACCATGCAAATGAGGTAAGCGTCAGCCAATAGGATTCCAGCGCATGCATTGTAACCGGCTGAACATTCAGCACTGGGCGGGAGATATAATGAATATTTCCAAAACGTCATGGGACACTTTAGGGCTCAGAGGTAGCCTACAACTACGCATATACGTTTACTTTAAACACCTTAAACACCTAAACACCTAAAAATGCCTGTCTTTTTGCAACACGCCCCCAAAGCAGCCAACAGTCAGCAAGGCATAATGAAGATAGATAGATAGATAGACAGACAGACAGATAGATAGACAGACAGACAGACAGATAGATAGATTGATACTTTATTGATCCCAAAGGAAATATACATGCAGCAGGTGCCCCAGGACGTCTGTCATAAGTGAGCCTCTTGTGTTCTCCTCTGAGCTGGGGGGGTTGGAGTGTGTCAGAAGGACTGTGTGTGGTACCTGACGGTCCGACACAGAGTTTAGCAGACAGCGATTAGGCTGGAAGGGCTGGAGTATTTCTTTAATAACAAAGCTCAACCTACCTTGTAATAGGTGACCTGCAGGAAATTATACGGGTTCCGGGTCCCAAATTCATACTCGATGTCCATCGATACAGGAAGCTGCCCGGCAGGAGTGACGCTCTGGCCCAGACAAAACCTTATACACTCCGCTCGCTGCTGGATCCATTCAAGCACCAACAAGTCCCAGCTTCCGCCTTTTTCTGTGCCTGGACAACACATATTTACGCATAAACATAAACAAACATAAGCAGAGTAATAATCAGGGATGCCCAGTGATATCAGGTTCACATCCGCCTCCACAGATCATCGCGCTAAACCCTTTCCTGAAGAGGAGACGTGAGGCTTACTGCAGAAATAAATGACCATCTCCTTTTTTTCCTACACTCACTGTCCATTTTATCAGCTCCACTTACTGAATATACTATAAACACTCCAGCAGCACTGCTGTGTCTGATCCACTCATACCAGCACAACGCACACTAACACACCACCACCACGTCAGTGTCACTGCAGTGCTGAGAATGACCCACCACCCAAATAGTACCTGCTCTGTGAGGGTCCATGGGGGTCCTGACCCCTGAAGAACAGGGTAACAGAGTATCAGGAGAAACAGATGGACTACAGTCTGTAACTGTAGAACTACAAAGTCCAGCTATCTGGTCAGCGGAGCTGATAAACTGGACACAGAAACAAGGAGGTGGTCAGAATGTTTGGCCTGACCGGTGTATGTACATCATATTTCTATCAATAGTGTATTTATATAATTATATTTACTATGCCAACACACACTTCCAAGGGGTGGCTCTGTAAGAGTTCTTTAGTAAAAGCAATGGTTCAGCTTAGAACCACGAGTTCTATATAGAACCATCTCATGCTTAAATGGTTCTCTGTGTGGTGAAACGGTTGTTCAGGTGGACGGAGAAAGAGTTGTATAGGGTTCTTTCTGGCACCACAAAAGGTTCTTCTAGTGGTACAAGCTTCACACTGTAAAATCAGAACCCACATAGAACAACTGTCAAAAAGGTTCCGTATAGAACCCTCTTCATCAATCTGAAGAACGATTTTACCGTGCAGAGGACCACTTCAGCATGAAATGGTTCTATGGCGAACCCATGGTTCTCAGCTGAGCTATTGTTTTCACTGAAGAACCCTTGAAGAACCTTTTGTAAGGGTGTACATGGAAAGGTACAAACCCCTGAAAACTCTCATCCCGGTCACGGTTCATGCATGGTTCTACACAGAACCAATCGCTGCCCCTGAAGAACCTTTTTAAGCGTGTTTTAAGGGGTTTTTCTTACAGCTTTGCACTCTTTTCTGATTGAATCCAAAGTTTTTCACTAGAAATGCGATTATCAGCGCAGCAGTGAGCGAAAAGGAGAATATCTGAAGTGTCCGCGTGAATTTCGTGGTATTTGTTATGTCCTTCTTTCCCTTCAGAGGAGAACTGGAATGAATTTTTCACATTTTCTGCACAACTGAACTGCTAAAATGTGAAGACGGTTCCTCCAGTCTAAGCAACTGACTCAGTAGGGTTCTCTAGGACTGAGCCTTTCACACCAAACCACTCCTGAATGGCTGTTTACACCTCGACCACTTCATTATGTGGAATTTCTGAAAAGTCGGTGGGGTTCCCCTTTAGGTCAGTTAGCGGTAGTTAGCTTCAGCCCGAGTGGAGGTTCCTTCAGTGAAGGAACCGTTCTACAGTGTTTTGGGGCTCAGCTGTGGCCTCAGAAGGAAAGTTTTGGGGCCAATGTGATGCTACCTTGCTCGAACTTTCCGTTCCACCTTAAATGGTGCCGCAGTCATATTGCGGCGCCTGAGACACCAGAAGGTAACTGCTGCAGCATTTAAGGTGGAACGGAAAATTCGTGGAAGAAACCTACTTCAGCTTTGGTTGGCGACTCATTAGCTTCAGCTAGCTAAACAACAACAACAACAACAACAGTTCGCTCCTCACGAACAAACCTAGCCCGGGCGCTAACTCGTCCCCGGCCGTTGAACACTCGTCGTGACATCTTCTCCGGGTCCTGCGGAGGGCCTGTCTGGTCGAAATAGACTTTTCGAGGTGCTCCGCGGCTCTCTCCCACTCCTCCTTAAAATATGCCCGCACACCGAGGTAGTACAGCTCGTCGTAAGGCGGCAGGAGGCCGGAGAGAGAGCCCGGAGCCGAGGCTCCGCACACACCCCCCAAAACGGAGAGCGAGGCGAGACCGAGCGCCACGTATACAGCGGCGGCTCCCAGAGCCATTGCGGTGCGCAGGGGATGAAGGAGGGATGAGGAATGAGGGCGAGCTGCTCTCGCTCCAGGAGGGAGGAGTGAAAGATGGGTGGAGATGGATTGGGGGGAATGTGTGTAGAGGATAGCAGACTTTAGGCTCATCTAATGAAGTCGACAGGCTATGTATATATACACACCGGTCGGGCCTAACATCATGACCACCTCCTTGTTTCTATGCCCACTGTCCAGTTTATCAGCTCCACTGACCATATAGCTCCACTTTGTAGTTCTACAGTTACAGACTGTAGTCCATCTGCTTCTCTGATACTCTGTTACCCTGTTCTTCAGGGGTCAGGACCCCCATGGACCCTCACAGAGCAGGTACTATTTGGGCGGTGGATCATTCTCAGCACTGCAGTAACACTGGTGGTGTGTTAGTGTGTTGTGCTGGTCTGAGTGGATCAGACACCTCAGTGTCTCTGCTGGACTGAGAGCCACCTTTAAATAGATCCATTTGTCACACCTGTGTGTTCAAAATCATTATAAATAGAACCAAAAATAATTGAGTCATGGTTTGCGTTGTTATGAGGTCCAGATATTTACCCTCCCCCCCGTCCCACCATCTTATGGAAGCCCATTTCCACCACTGGAAAAAGTGATCTAGTTGTCTAGTAAGTCATAATAATGACAACGTTCTCCATAATTATGACTTGCTATCTCATAATAATGAGACTGTAACTCATAATTTGTATCTCAGAATCAGGACTTACGTTCTCATAATTCACTTCGTGTGTAATAATGAGGTAATAGCATAATAATAGAGATTCACGTTCATAAACATGATCTAATATTTCACAGTTATGACATAGTATCTCGTAATCACGACTTACTACTTACTATGTCATAATTACCACTTTTTGTGTCATATTTATGACTGAGTGCCTTGAAATAATGACTACACATCTTGTCATTTTTACTTACTGCCTCATAATAATGACAGCATCTCATAATTATGGCTTAGCATCTCATAATATATCATAATTTTAACTTATCGTCTCATAAGAATGACTTAATAACTCATATCTTTACTGAGCATCTCATAATAACGACTTACTGTGTCATAATTATGGTTTAACATTTAATTATAATAATAATTCAAATATTTTTATTGGGTTTTGTGTTAAATGCAAACATCATACATTCAAGAAGACATACTCAAAAAAATGAATAAGAAGAAAACAAGATGACTTATTAAAGACGATAATAACATTACCAGCAACCCACACAGCAACATCATACTTATAATTATAATGATAATAATAATAATAATACTAATAACAACAGAAAAATTAATAAATTGTTATGTGTAAGACTTACAGATACTGACAGTTATTCCGTACCTGTGTGTACTCCAGTGTGTTTGGCGGGGAACTCCAAGTGGAAATAATTCAAAAAATCTTGTAAAATCTCTGGACAGATCCTCTAGTTGAATATTTCAGTTTCTCCAGCTTTAAGACATTGTGTCCCTTACCCATTGACCATGTGTGGGAGGGCACGCTGATTTCCAATTAAACAGAATGAGGTGTGTCACGATTGGCCCCTCCCAGTCCTGTCCATGTGTTCGTGTTTTGGTTTAGCCCATGTGCGTTTGTTTTGGTTTGGCCCCCTTGTTTCATGACTCTGCCCCTGATCGTCTCCACCTGTTTTCCACCTGTTTTTCCCTGTGTATTTAAGCCCTGTGTTTGTCTGGGCTGATCTTTGTTGTTTGTAGTGTTTGATTCTTGTTTGAGGTTCTGTGTTCTTTATTGTCATGTCTGTCCCGCGATCTCTCCGTGTTGGCTGTATGAACCTGGACCGTTCTGACCATGACCCTGGATTTGCCCTTAATAAATCTCGCTTATCTCAGCACGTGCGTCTGCCTCCTCGCTCCCCGTTACAAGGTGACGGGCCAGTAGTGATGTAAATGCTATTGCATCAGCTTGGGCAGATGACCTTGCCACCTCATCTGGGACCACACCAAGGATAGCAATTTCAGGGCAAGGGTCAACTTCTCTGTTGCAGATATATGAAAATGTCTCAAAGATAGAAAACCAAAATTCCAGCAACTGTGAGCATTCCCAAAACATATGAAACAAGTTAGCTGGGGCCTGGTGGCACATTAGCTATGATTGGAAGAGATGGCAAAGTTTGTCTAAGTCTAAAAGTAGATCTAAATTGGGACCAGATTCAAAGGAGACCACACACCAGGGGATTATTGGTAAGATGCTGTTTACTAAGTGGCAATGGGGCACATACTAATGATGATAAGGACACCGGATACGCAGACCATTGTTCCATCTCCACCCATAGTGGTCTATCTCTATCCGAGAAAGTAGAGACCCAATATATTATTTTATGGATGTTAGCAGTCCAATAATACTGTATAAAATGTGGAAGTGCTAGACCTCCATCTTCTTTCTGTCTTTCCAGAAATGCCTTTCTTATCCGAGGGATAGTTTTATTCCAAACAAAGGCAGATATGTGCTTATCTAGCTCTCGAAAAAAAGACTTGGGGGATGAAAACTGGTATTGTTTGGGATGGGAACAACAGCCTAGGCGAAACGGTCATCTTGATTGAGTTAATCCTGCCCGTTAATGATATAGGAAGCCATGGCCAGCGACTTAAGTCTTGTTTAGCTTGCTCCAAAGCTGGTTTGAAATTATAGTCAAACAGATCTGTGGGTTACTGTCGCTCCAAGATACTTAAAAGCGTCCTGCGTCATTTTCAGTGGGTAGGCATCAAATGACATCTTTTGGGCCTGATCATTAATAGGAAAAAGCACACTCTTAGTGAGGTTAATTTTGTAGCCCGAGATCTTACCAACTTCTGATATGCTTCTTAGTGCTTTAGGGATGGAGACATTAGGGTTAGCCAAATAAAGCATAAGATCGTACGCATACGGCGATAATTTGTGTGTTTGGCCTCCCCTGTCAATCCCTATGACTTCGCTTGCACCCCTTAGGGCCACTGTTAGTGGTTCAAGGGCCAGATTGAACAAAAGAGGGCTCAATGGGCATCCCTGCCTGGTACCCCTATGAATATGGACGTATTGAGAATTATAATCATTTGTGCGGACCGAGGCCTGGGGTGTAGTATACAATATTTTGATCAAGAACAACAATTTGGGCCGAATCCAAACCTTTCCAAAGTTGTAAAGAGGTATTTATATTCTATCCGATCAAAAGCTTTGTGTGCGTCCAAAGATAGGAGAACCTCTGCTGTAAGTATAGATTTTGATGGGTATATCATGTTAAGCAGTCTATGTAGATTGCTAAAGAGTTGCCACCCTAAAATAAAGTCTGGTCGGGGTGTATCACTGTATATATTGCTGAGTCCAATCTACTAGCTAAGACTTTGGTTAATATCTCATAATCGCAGCAGGTCAAGCTCACCGGCCGATATGACTTGCATTTGAAAGGGTCTTTTCCTTTTTTAAGATTGACTGAGATTGTGGCCTGAGTCATTGTAGGCGGTAAAGATTTTCGCTCCAGTGCCTCCGTATATACTTCCTGCAACAGAGGGGCTCGTTTAGTTGAGACTTTAAAAAAAACTCAATTGGGAAGCCGTCTGGTCATCGAGGTGTACTTTATCTTGTGATTCTATGGTTGGCATCTCGAGGTTGTCAAAAAAACGCAGCCAACTGTATCTCATCGCAATTTTCAGAGGTGTAGAGGTCTTCATAGAATTTCCTAATATGATTATTAATGCTAACATTTAACTATAACGACCTGACATCTCATCGTTTTAACTTCTCAGCTCATAATAATGACATAGCATCTCATAAAAACGACTTACTGTGTCATAATTATGATTTAACATTTCATTATAACGACCTGACGTCTCATCGTTTAACTTCTCAGCTCATGATAATGACATAGCATCTCATAAAAACGACTTACTGTGTCATAATTATGATTTAACATTTCATTATAACGACCTGACGTCTCATCGTTTAACTTCTCAGCTCACAATAATGACATAGCATCTCATAAAAACGACTTACTGTGTCATAATTATGATTTAACATTTCATAACGACCTGACGTCTCATCGTTTAACTTGTCAGCTCACAATAATAACTAACTTTCTATTTCTCTAATTATGAGAAATCTGCATCATCATTATTATGAGATCTAAAGCCGCGAGTATGAGACAGAACCGCATTATTATGAGATACCAAATCATAATATGAAGTGTATCATAATAATGAGATTCTAAGTCCTAATTGTGGGAAACCCTCTCGTTATCACGACTTATTCAATCGACGTTTTTCTCCCGCGGCGGTTTGCCTGCCGTCTGAAAATGCAGCTGCGCGTCTATGAGGCTGTTTACGGTCCAAACAGCGGAGCGGAGCGGATCCTGTAGCGCCTCGGTGGCCTTGAATGGAGCGGAGCGCCGGACTGAGAGCAGCTCGCTGAGGGGAGAGAAGCAGAGGAACAGAGGGGGCTGCAGAGAAGCCGGACACCGGGACTGTGGAGATCGCGGTCTGGGAGCGAAAAGACGAGCAGGCCGGACGAGCGGTGTGAGATTAAAGCGGCGCAGTGATCGAGGAAGAGATGGCGGAGGTTAGCGAGGTGTTGATGTCAGTCCTGTCCACAGTGCGGGTGCCCAGGCCCGGGGACCGAGTCCATAAGGACGAGTGCGCCTTCTCCTTTGCCTCCCCGGTAAGTGCTCGTACCTGTCGGTTGCACCAGAGTCCTCCGGCTCGGCAGCAGCCCCGGGGACTTGGTTTAGCGGTATTACGTTTCTGCGAACGATGCTGGGATTCGCGAGCTAGCAGCGCGGCTAACTGACAGCCTGGCTAGCCTCGTTCAGAAATATAGCACCGTTTCACAAACGTTATCCCGAGTTATCGTGATAGCCGCCCCGTGTTAGCTGGCTCGTTTAGTTCTATCTGTTTAAGCCGAACGTTCAAGCGCGGACACGTACTCGAAGACACGCTAGCGTTAGCCTGCTGTCGTTAGGTTTAATGCGCTATGCTAAGCTATGCTAAGCTAAGCTAGCCGCCAGTTTGCTGAGTAATGAGGGTGCTAGCTAACGAAGTGCAGCTTTTGGTTCTGGATACTGGCGGCTGACTACTCTCTTAAGAGAGGGGGTTCTCCGAGGGTGTAAGAGAAGAAGTGGCTCTGTTCAGAATCACGAGTTAAACCCAGAGCCGTTTCGTGCCTAAACGGTTCTTCGGACTGAGGATGGGTTCTGTATACGCTAGAACCTTTTCAGAAACAGTTCTGCGTCGCCCCAAGAAGGGTGGCTGTTTGGTGCTGTGTAGAACCGTCTGCAAAAAGGCTTTATCTAGAGCCACATACGGCCCATTCTTCATCGGTCTGAAGAACCATTTCTCCATGCGAAGAACCATATAATCTTTTTTTTTGAGGGTTTATGGTTCTATGAGGAACCGTTGTCTTTATCTTGTTTGAGTGTTCTACTGTTAGAAGCTTGACATTATAACGATAGAAATAGAAAAATTTTGTTCTGTATAGAATCGCTTCCAGAAACGTAGAACCCTATACAACACGGTCTACGTCAAGCTTAAGAACCAGTTCACCATGCGCAGAACCAAATGGTTCTTTAAGTGTTCATGGTGCTTTATAGTTATTGTCTTTACTGAAGAACCTTTGAAGAACCATCTTGTTTAACGGTGCTCTGTGATTAGCTTGACATCTGGACAATAGGGGGAAAAAAACCCTTTTGGTCCTATATAGAACCATTTCCAAAAAGGTTCTGCACAGAAACCTATATCGCACATTCTAAATCAACTGGAAGAACCACTCCACCATGCTTAGAACCAGTTACGCATGCTAAAGGTTCTCTTGAGTGTTCATGGTACTGTATAGAACCGTTGTCTTTCTAAAGAACCCTTGAAGAACCATCTTGTTTAGGAGTTTCCTATTGTTACAAGCTTGACATGGTAACAAAAGGAAACCCCTTTTTGGTCTTAAATAGAGCCATTTCCAAAAAGGTTCTACGTAGAACCCTATACAGCACATTCTATATCGACGCTTAAGAACTGTTCGGAACCATTTAAGCATTCTTTGAATGTTCATGGTGCTATATAGAACCTTTGTCTGTCTAAGGAACCCTGGAAGAACCGTCTTGTTTTAAGATAATTCGGTATCAAGTTTGACGTCGTAACAATAAACAAATAAAGTATTTTTGGTTCTGCGTAGGACCGTTTCCATTAAGGCTTTTACATAGAACCCTGTGCAATGCATTCTATGTTAACCTGAAGAACCACTTTCCCATGAACAGAACCAATTAAGCCTGCAAATGGTTTTTTGAGCGTTCATGGTGCTGCATGGAACCGTTGTCTTCACCAAAGAACCGCGTTGTTCGGGCGTGCAGCTAAATCAGCTGTTCTTTAAGGTGTAGGATTAAGAGGGATGCATTTGGAATAACCGGAAACCCTTTTTCTCTGTGTTTGGTTCCGTCTCAGGAGAGCGAGGGCGGCTTGTATGTTTGCATGAACAGTTTCCTCGGCTTTGGGGGTCAGTTTGTGGAGAGACACCACGCCCGAACTGGACAGAGGGCCTATCTGCACATCACCCGCACCCGCAAGGCTCAGGTAACGTCCGTCCTGCCCTTAATGAGTAGGATTCGGAGGCTGAACCTCAAATGGCTCTCGGCCCCTGTAGAGTGCACTGCTGTTACGACGGCGTTTTAGGGCCTCTGTTAATAAAAATAAAAAATACTCGAGTCCCAGAAAGTCGTAATATTTTGAGAATAAATCTGTAATGTTTGGAGGACAAAGTGGGCTAACTGTAGAGGGGTCTCGGTTGCCGCGCTGACGCCGGAGCTCCACTCCCTCCGGTCTCTCTCTGGATCATTTTGATCTTCATCCTCACTGTCTGTGAAACCTCATGCCCTCTTTTGAATGGGGGGAGATGAAGCCCCCGATAGCCGTGTAGGCGATCCTGCCTGAGATTCTCCTTCAACAACACAGACAGACGGTTTCCTCCGAGTCCGTCTGGCTCTTTATTCTAGATAAACAGTTTCCTGCTCGGCCGTTTCTCATACTAGTACCAGGCTGGTGCTGATGAGCAGGAGAGACGGGGAGGCTGAGTGTTTCTTTATGGGGGAATCGATATGAAACTCAACGCCTCTCGTTTAACACGAGGAGGTGCTGCTTCACTTTGCGAAGCCTTTGGCCACAATACTGCGACCTTTCCTGGTATTAATGCCACTTTAATGTCGCCATTCTACCTTTTTTCTTGAAATATTATGACTTTTTTCCTCAAAACAGTGACTTTTGTCTTGAAATATTGCAGCTTTATTCTTGTAAGTCTACTATTTTTATTTTTATTAATAGTGGCCCTAAAACGCTGTCATACTGCTATAGTTTCTACACTGTGCTTATAGAATAATTCCTCCCGATTTTTCAGGATTTGAGATGTAAACAGAGCCATTCAGAGTGGTTTGGTTTGAAATGCTTCATTGTAGAGTATCTTACTGATTTGGACCTCTTTTGTGTGTGTATATGAAATGTATATACACACATGTGTATCCGTATTTAAGGTAAACACATTGTTATACAGTTTACTATTAAAACAAAAATGTAAACACTTGTAACCTGGTTGACAGGGGCTTTTGGGTTCTACAGCCTATGGCTGAGTCCCAAATGGCTTTCTAGTATTTTGGTGTATTTCATGACCTACTTAGGGTCCTACATAGGGAGTAGGGAGCCAACTGAGATTAAGCAGTTACCTAATAATTAACTACTAGTAGTTCAGATCATTAGTTGTAGCCTTCCTTCCATTACCCGAGAACTTCTGATATGTCAGTGAAATAGTAATTTACCTGCAGTGTCTGTATTTCAGAAAGAGGATGACAACAGTTCCGGTTCAGGTGACCCACCAAAGAAGAAGCCCACTCGACTGGCCATAGGTAGGAGCATATTCAGTGTAGAGGTTTGAGACTCGACCCCTCCAGGCCTTACTGGTGCTGCTCAAGTTGAAGCCCAAACCCGAGCAGGAGTGATTTGCCTTGTTACCAAGTGCTTGAGTTGAGTAACTGGAAATGAAATCATAATAAAAAAAAACCCTTTGGGTTTTGCTGTGGCCGACACCGACCGAGCTGGTCCGAGGAGGCAGCAGATGTGTCCATGAGGAGGCGATATGTCCTCCTTCTGCCAGACCTCAGAATATTAGAATTTATATCTCCTCTAACAACTGAGTCGTAATGTTTCCACAACCGAGTTATGAACATCTTTCTGTAGCTGTGTTTACATGCAATTTTTGCCCGTCCGATTAAATGCATTCAGATTATAGATTCAGACTGAGGTGTTTATGCTCACTACAAGTAATCCAATCCAAAATTACACACATGCGTAGACAAGCACTTGCTGTAGACGTTACCATGACAACCAGCATTACATGAGGTCCAGTCAGAGTGAGATGAGCAGCAGTGAGCAGTGCTTTTGTTTTGAACTACTTTAAAATGTCAGACTCAGGGAAACGTCCTTCACACGTCCTTATTAAAGAAGGCCGAGAGGAAGACGTCGTGCTCTGAGACGCATAAGCTGGACGTCCGTCCCGCCGCCGACTTTTAAAGATCAGAGCATGAACTTCGTCTCCTCTGCAGACCAGTTTCTGCTTCGGCATAAACTCACACTATGATGCGACGCACATGCAGAACGGACTTAAACTTTCCGATAGGGAATGTAATCGGATACAGGCGGACTAGACTGTTCTGACTGAGCTATTAGTCAGATTATTAGCGCATTATTAGGCTGCATGTAAACCCGGCTTGTGTTATGTATATCTAGTCTGGATTATAGATGCACTTGTTCAGTGTAAAGCTATTCCGTTGGTTGCTTGTTGCTTTTGTGTTTGTGATTACGGAGGGCGGTTAGAGATTCATGTGTTTTGCTTTCTGCTAACCATACAGCCAAAAGTAATATCAAGGAAAGACAGAAGGGAGTCGCAGCCGCTCGGTTCTTATTCATGCAAATGCATTCAAATTCTGTCCCTCGCTGTGCTGCGCAGCAATCTGAAATCTGTTGCAGGGGTTCAGTCGCAATTACGTGCGAAGTGAGAGAGGATTTTGTGAATGGTGGAAACCTCTTGTACCAGCACAGTAAAGATAGATTGCCCGATTATTTGTAATTGCTTCATATTTAAAGTAAACAGCGTATTATTCCCTGTATTTCCGTGGTTTCGTCAGAAATAGTCAGGCCAAACACAAAAAAGCCTGAAGGAATTCTCCCAATGTCCCTCTTATTCTGTAGTGCTAGGAAAGATGTCCATTTCAGACCTGCACAAAGTGGATCCCCTGAGCCGAAGTTGACCCGTTTTGATTTGACCAACCAGAAAGCTGAGGGGGAAATATTTTATTTTTTTTTATGTGACTGAAAATTTTTCCTTTTAACATTTACAAGAGCTCACATCCTACTACACAGCCCTATCTGTACAACACCAAAACGCACTCTTCTGTTTTTACAAGCTTCACGTCTTAAAAGTAGCAGAACCCTTTTTTCGTGCTGTATAGAACCATATCGCCGCTGTCGGAACAAAACCTTGTGTCTTCAAAACTGCGGCTTTACAGGAGAAGGAGCAAACCTACTCCACTTTCAGTGGAACCAGACTTGTTATTTAAGTAATATTAGGCTGTTTCTTTTGGTCCAGTGATCATAAAATTTATACACAATGTAAAGAACCACAGGTTTTCCATCCCTTTCAAATTATGTCGAAAACTCAACAACGACAAAAATGGACCTACAAGATTTTGTTCCGACGGCAGCGATAAACACGCTCTTCATCGATCTGTAGAACAATCCACTATGCTAAGAACCCTTTAAGCATCCAAATGGTGGGTGTTCTATATAGAGCCTTTGTCTTTGATACAGAACTCTTGAAGAAGCCTCTTGTTTCAGAGCGTTTTGTCCGGTACTTTGATGTATTTGCAATATTAAATTGAGCCATTTTTCACTGTTTGTCTAATCTGTGATTGATTTAATACGTTTTGATTTGGTGAGTGATTGTGAAACTGCATTGGGCTTATTTTCTGCATTCCGCCGTCTCTCAGGTATCGAGGGCGGGTTCGACGTCGAGCAGGAGCAGTATGAGGAAGACGTCAAGGTCGTCCTTTTTCCGGACAGACAGGAAGTGACATCAGAGGACCTGGCTACCATGCCTGACGTAGTGAGAGAGAGGGTAAGACTGCTGTTTTAGGAGTTGTGTCTGCATGGCTATTGAAAGTATAAGGCCGCGTTTTCCTGCTGCCCTGTAGTTTAATTTCCTATCAGCCAGTAATCATGATGCAGTGTCAACTACTACTACTACTACTGCTGGTGTATACTGTAAAGTTTGATCATCCCTGGTCAAATGGCACGTTTTGATTTTCTAAAGGAAAATAAACACATTCTCTTCACACCTTTACACGTTTAACTTGCTGGATTTCTCTGACTGTAAGAAAATAAAGCACATCATGTAAAATGTGCCACGAGCTGTGGTAATGTTATTGACGCTTAACAAGTGCTTATAACCGTTTGTGTCTGCGTGCAGGTGTCTCTGTCGATGGCAGGGTTGCTGGCTGCAGACTCGGTGTCTCACGCTCTGCAGGTGCAGCAGTGGGACGGTGAAGTGCGGCAGGAGTCCAAACACGCAGCTGAGCTCAAACAACTCGACAACGGAGTCAAAATCCCTCCCAGGTACATAGAAACGCAGCCGCATGTAACGTCCACCACAGAGCCGACCAAACGAAACCACACAGTCACGTCGAGATGTCCAGAGTCGGAAAGTCTGACCAGACCTGTAAATAGATAGGGAGATGGATCACTTTATCAATCCCAGAGGGAAGCTCTGCTATTGCAGCAGTACAGAGCACAGTAAAAAGCAAAACGAGCAAAATGAACAGGGCATTGCTGCACACTGTTTACAGACGTATAAAAAGAAAGTAGAGATAAATAATACAATAAAATATACTAATCGTTAATACACCTGTGTGTGTGTGTGTGTGTGTGTGTGTGTGTCTATATATATATATATATCGCTGCTGTCGGAAGAAAACCTCATATCTCCATTTTTGATGTTTTTCAGTTTTTAATGAAAACGCCTGTTGGTCTTTACATTATAATTATTTATTTATAAGACACTCTCCGGTCATTTGCCAGAATACATCCCTTCATTGATAAATACAAATAACAGTAATTATCAGACTCGCTCTAGTAACTGGATCAGCTGCCAGGTACCAACAGTTTTTACTGAACTGGGAAAATCTGCTTTTAGTCCCAGCACCAGCTGGAATTCACTACAGGACACACTAAAACTCGGCTCACTGGCGTCACTCAGTCATTTTAAACTTTTAATATCAAACCACCTACAGACAGCCTGCACCTGTTTTACTTAATCTTATTTATTCGTAACTTTTATTTTTTTGTGTTAGTTCTCCTTAGTTCTTTATCTTTTTATTTATTTATTTCCTCTCATTTTATTTTTAATAGTTTTTTATCATTACTTTTTTAAATTTGTGATATTGTATTTTTAAATGACTAATTTCTTATCTACTTTTGATCTTAGTTTCTTATCATTTAAATCTCAAGTTCTGTTTTTATCTACTTTTATCTTTTATTCACTGTTATTTTAAATTTGATTAAATGATTAAATGTAGTTATTATTTTCTTTGTCATGTCAATCCCTGTTTTTGTAAATGCTCGGCTACATTGAAAATGAGGGTTGCCCTCAATGGACTTCCAAGTCAAAATAAAGGTTGATTGATTGATTGTTTATAGGTCATTGTATGTTCTACAATATCCAAAACTACATGTGGTGAATTTGGAAATAGTTTTTGGGTCAAACTGTTGCATTAACACACGATGAATTCAGTTAACGTGTGTGGAAAGTACAGCAGGCTCCAATGTGCTGTTAGGAATTTATCTTCATTGCTGTTTGTGTTCTGATTGGTCAGTGGGTGGAGGTGCGAGGTGTGCGACCTGCAGGAGAATCTGTGGATGAACTTGACCGACGGGAAGGTCCTGTGTGGTCGGAGATATTTTGATGGCTCAGGGGGCAATAACCACGCCCTTCAGCACTTCCAGCAGACCGGATACCCGCTGGCTGTCAAACTGGGTACCATTACGCCGGATGGAGCTGGTAAGACTGGGAAGAGCTGGGGCTTCTTGTTTTGCAGCTACTGTGTGTTTTAGGAGCTGGTAGCTGCTGTTCATTACCTAAAGGCGTATGCATATCATTACAGTTTTGAATCGTTCCTCACTTAGTGTCTATTCAAATTAGAAGTCAAATTTTCGGCTTAAAGTTTAAGTTTTACACTTTGAGATGCCTGTTATGCTGCTTTGTCTTTTGGTTGTAAAAGGTACATAAATCATTGTGGGGAAAAGTATCGGTCATTTCTCAGTTTCTTCTGTTTGTACATATTTGTCACACTTCAATTTTTCGGATCTACTACTTTCAGGTAAGGCTTTTAATTTTAATTTTAGCTTTTAATTTTAATGAAAACTTATTTAACTTGGATTGTTTTTATCTAATTTAAGACAGAATGCTGTTTTGCAGCAGGACAAAGCACACAAGTCCACCTCTGAATGGCTCAAACAAACGAAATTAAGGTTTTGGAGTGGCTGAGTTTTAGCTGATCTAAAACAATTCTGTGGAGAAGAGTTGGCCAGAATTCCCACAGCGATGGGAAGTTATCACACATGTTTGATTGCAGTTGTTACTGCCAGGGGTGGCACAGGTTAGGCTTAGGGGTCCAGTTACTTTTTCTCAAGGGTGATGGAGGATTTGATTAAGTCTTTATCTTCAATAAATCATTTAAAAGCTGCATTTTGGGTTTACTCAAGTTGTCTTTATTTCATGTTAAACTTAGTTGAATGATCCGAAACATTTAAATGTGACGAAAAGAAAGAAATCGGTGGGGGCAAATTCCCCCCGCCTCCCCCGCAGTGTGCATAAGAACACAAGTATGGGACTTGTCTTTTTTGGCTTTAGATTACATTTAAATGAGAACTGAATGTTTTAAAATTGTTTTTCAGACGTCTATTCATATGATGAAGACGACATGGTGTTGGACTCGAAGCTGGCGGAGCACCTCTCTCACTTTGGCATTGATATGATGACCATGGAGAAGGTGAGGAGTATGGGTGTAAACGTCAATGCCTCACACTAATTCACCTTCGAAAATGACGAGCCTGCAGCAGTTTAGCCCTGCCCACTCACGGAGCTCATTTACATAATTTAATTGCACAGTAACTCAAGCAGCCTGTTTGCTACTAAGGGATCAAGAGAAGCTGGAAAGATGAAAGATTTAGGAAAAATGTGTGATTTTTCTTTTTCTTTCTCTTCATGTCTTTCTCTGTCCGTCTGCGTGTGTCAGACGGAGCGCACTATGACGGAGTTGGAAATCGCAGTGAACCAGCGTGTGGGCGAGTGGGAGGTGATCCAGGAGTCTGGTGCCACTCTGAGGCCACTGTGGGGCCCCGGGCTCACAGGCATGAAGAACCTGGGGAACAGCTGCTACCTCAACTCCGTCATGCAAGTGCTCTTCACCATCCCCGACTTCCAGGAAAAGTCAGTGCCCGTCAGTGTTACTCTTTCTGTTATGGATGGGCATTTTAACCAGTTTTTATTTATTTGAATAAAGCCGAAAGGCGTCGTCTGGTCCCTGCCACAACTGTTCTCCCCAAGTCTGATTGAAAACTGGTTAAAATGGTGAAATGTCCCATTTTAATTTGATTTTTTATTTTATCTGAATGTCTTTGTGTTAGTCTAGCAGCAGTCTAGAGGCATCATTGTCGTCTGGTTTCCGCCACCACTGTTGTCTCATTTGACCCGTTTCTCTAGAACAGAGCATTTTACACCAAACCATTTAATTATGAACAAAGTTTGAACAAACATCAAATCGTTTTTGGCCGCGTTGTCTGTCGAAAACGCACATGGGGTCTTAAGGACTGGGATTGGAAACCCCTGATATGGCACGCATTCTGCTCACATACATAAATTTGTAGAGTGTGCAGTTAACGTTATCGTCTTTATGCTTTCCGTAACATACCAGCGTCAGCTTCTCGTGTCTCCACTTGCTCTGCATTTCACAGTAATGCGTCGTTTACTTCATTTGTTTTGTTAATTATCGGCCACACACCCCTCAAATTCAAATACCTGATGAAGTAAAGTACGAACCCAAGTTTGGCAACACACTAACACACCACCAGTGTTGCTGCAGTGCTGAGAATGATCCACCACCCAAATAGTACCTGCTCTGTGAGGGTCCCTGGGGGTCCTGACCACTGAAGAACAGGGTAACAGAGTATCAGAGAAACAGATGGACTACAGTCTGTAACTGTAGAACTACAGAGAGCAGCTATACAGTAAGTGGAGCTGATAATAAAGTGGACAATGAGCGTAGAAACGAGGAGGTGGTCATGATGTTAGGCCTGATCAGTGTCCATCCATCCATCCATCCATTTTCTAAGCCGCTTCTCCGTCAGGGTCGCGGGGGGATGCTGGAGCCTATCCCAGCAGTCTTCGGGCGGAAGGCAGGATACACCCTGGACAGGTCGCCAGTCCATCGCAGGGCAGACAGACAGACACAGACAGTCACTCAAACACTCACACCTAGGGGCAGTTTAGCATGTCCAATTGGCCTGACTGCATGTCTTTGGACTGTGGGAGGAAACCAGAGAACCCGGAGGAAACCCACGCAGACACGGGGAGAACATGCAAACTCCACACAGAGAGGACCCTGATCACCCGTCCGGGGAATCAAACCCAGGCCCTCCTCGCTGTGAGGCGACAGCGCTACCCACCACGCCACCGTGCCGCCACCGTGCCTGATCAGTGTATACATGTTATATAATGCCCATCCCTTGTGTTTGTGTTTGTGAGTATGTTTGGCATTGTGGTCACTCTAAAAGACTCTTGAAGCAAACAGACCCAAGTTGTGTAGTGGTAACTACATCAAAACATCCTTCACTAAAGAAGAGTTACATTTCCAGTCTGTTCATATTGCATGACTAATGTAACGTAATTCCATTACATTGTAACTAATGTAAATACAGTTCATTTCATGTTTAATGGTTAATGCAGTTGCATCGAGAGGAATTTTAAACTCGTTACTGCACTAGAGAAACTGTACATGTTTTCATGCCAAAGGTGGGCAAGGCAGAACTGACCAATAGGAAATGTAACAAATCCAGGAAAGTATGAGATCTGAACGCTGAGTCTAAAGTGACGTAGCCTTGTAAAATGTGAATTATTTTTCATCTGAGATTCAGTCCTGCTTTCCGATCGCTGATTGACGTTGACCTGAGCAAATAGAGCGTCTTCGGATGTTCTAACACACAAAGTGAGGTCCGCTGTGTGAAGTGAATGAACTTCTGACACCGTTTTTCTTCTGACAGATACGTCTCCAGCTTTGAGAAGATTGTAGATGAAGCTCCAAGTGACCCCACGCAGGACTTTAAAACACAAGTGTGAGTATCTTGTCTGTAGCGTATCTGCCTTGGAGCTTCAATGCGAAACTTCAGGTACCAAAAGCATCGTAGCTGAAACACTGAAATTCGGGGAAAGCTGCTTAGTGAGAGAGCAGGCGTGTTTGCTTTGTGCTCCAAACCTATAGTAGAAAACCTGAAAGTGAAATCTTAGATGCTGAGCTGTTTAATCTTAAATTTGCCGAAGTAGCTTTTTAGTGGCTTTTTGTTTGTATTGTTTTGAAGAATATCCTTAAAGTTGGGCCTTTTCTATCTAAGAACAACGCATGTAAATTTGTTGATACATTTATTACGAGTAGAATTGATGACTTTCCAAACTCAATGCAGCAGCACTGAGAGCACAAATCACCCCATTTTGAAAGAACTTCACTGGCTGCCTGTTTCAGGATCTGTCCTCTTTCAGGATGGATTTTAAAGTTCTCTCACTAGTTTTTAAAGCTCTGAATAGCCTTAAAGCACCAAATCTCTGTCTGTTACATCATGTAGTCTTAGATCTATGGATATTGGCCTTCTGCGAAATACAACTCAGAACTCAGTTCCACCTTTTGTTAGCCAGTCAAACTCGATTCAGACGTTACAAGAAGCATTTGAAAATATCTTAATTGAGCTTTTAATGACGTTTAAACCTCTTTTTGTATTTATCTATTTAATTTGATCTGTCATTGCTTCATGTTTAAGTTTAGATTACATTTAAATGAACGCTCCTAACTCTTTATTTACTACCTTTTATTATATTGCTGTCGCTGAACAGTAACTGTAATAGAAAATAGTCAAACTCCACTTTAATTTATTCTGTTGCTGTTAAATAACCATCTGTCTGTAGAGCACTTTGAGCTGCCACCAGTGTGAAAAGTACATTATGATTTATTATTATTATCATTATTAATATTATCATTATTATGGCGGATTGACTGTGCTTGGAATAGTGCTGTGCATCTCGGGGCTGACAGCAAATAGTTTTGATTCACAGTTTATTGGTTTTTGATTCTGTTCATAAGCGGGTTTTGTTAATTAAGAATGGGTTTGATTCAGTTCACTGAACTGCGATATGATTCAGCAGTTCAAGCTTCAGGAAATATTAGAATATTATACATAAATTATTCCTAAAATACCTGCCCTAATAGGCCAGAACAAATTGTGAATTGTCTCAAATCTTTTGAGGGAAAAAAAAAAAAAAGGTTTTTTAATTGAAATTTTTTTTTGCCAATGTAAACAATTAAATGTTACTGTTTTACTGTCTGCAGGTGCATCAGGAGTCATTTTAATTGATGTGTTGAGAAAACGAATGAATTTTTACACCATTAGAAATATGCTGTCTGATTGCATGCATGTAATCTCCCTTTGGCTCATGAAAGAAGCTATTTCTGTTCACCACAATAGAAAGTTATAGTAATTTACTCTAATTACACCACTATAAAAGAAGTGTCGACTGTTAGATCATCTACCGTGATACTTTAATCCTCCAGCAGAGGTCGCAGGAGGGTGACGATAGTTTCAGGCTAGTAGAAGAGAAGATGAACTTTTGCTTATTACGTTTGTATTAACTCTGAATTCCTCCCCTCGTTGCCTTAAAGATGGTCAGAACGATCTTTCCTCTGAGTGTCTTCCACTTTTCTCTTTGGCAGAGCAAAACTGGGCTATGGTGTACTCTCGGGAGAATACTCTAAGCCTACTCCTGACCCGGGGGATGACCCCAGCGCATCCTCTGAACCCAGGGTAGGACCTGACTGTATTTGTTCAAGTTCAGTGCATTGAAGCTATACAGTACTGTGCAAAAGTCAGAGACCACCCTTCAAAGATTGTTTGTCAGAACAGCCAATATGTACCGGTCATTCATTTATCTGGAGATGCTTCTGAAGAGATTAGATATAAGATGAACCTCTTGCGTAAGGAAGGAGAAAGTCAAAAGAAAAATAAAACAAGTTTCCAAACCTGAACTTCAAAAACCGATTAAACGTTATAGAGAACGAAAACAAAGAAATGGACGATCAACCTCTTCAAGTCTCACCTCCCATTTGAAGCCCAGATAACCAAACTGAAGCTTTTCTGTCGGACGTATTTTGAGCAAAAACAATTAATTAAAAAAAAGACAATTATGCTTGGAAGAGCTGGAGGTAAAAAGGGAGAGGATGGATGGATGGATGGATGGATGGATACAGTCAGAGGAATCATGAACCAGCCTTTTAGAAGAGCGAAACACAAGACAGGATATTCTGGAGAAACACAAGCCATATAGTCACCAGGAGTAAGTAAGTAAGTCTTTATTTATATAGCACTTTTCCAGAGTGGCTCACAAAGTGCTTTACAAAATACTTACAAATAAAATCCAAGACAATTAAGATCATTATCATCATCAGTTTAAATCCTATAGAGAATAAGAATAAGTCTTTAAACGTTTTTTAAAAACCTCAATTGATTCAGAGAGTCTGACATCAGTAGGAAGATTATTCCACAGTTTTGGAGCATAAGGAGTCAGAACAGATTTGACGGCACTTAATAATAACCACCATGCAAGACACCAAAACTGCCCCCATCAGATAAACGGCGCTTAAAGCTTTGATCTCTGAGAGAGAGAGAGGAGAAGATCAAGCTGCTTCAGATCTGAAAACATCCACAGGTGTTTCTGTCCATCCTTCCACTGTGAGAAGACCACTCAGCGCTGTGGGTCTGAAAGGAGGTGTAGCTGAAGAAGAAGAACCTCGCTGAGAAAAGGAGACGCACACATCAAACGAAGAAGCTGAACGGTGTACTGACCGCCCCAGAGTCCAGACCTCAACAACACCTGAAAGGGTTTGATTACTTCAGGAAATCAACCAGCTTCTAAGACTGAACTCTGGAGGCGTGGAAAAACATCCTTTTGAGAAACTGAGAGCGAATCTCATGAAAAGAACGGAAGCTGGAATAAAGGTTCAGCTTTTTTTTTTACTCGGAATTCTGAATAACTTGAACTTATTGGACGTTTTCTTGTCTGGAAATTAAATACCAGAGTTGTGTTAACTCTGAGTTTCGCACAGTACTGCAAATACGGGTGGAACTTTAATGATGGACTCTGGTATTAAACCCAGAGACGATCAAATTGTAATTCGGATAACATTGTGGATCATTTTTGCTATCGCAAAGAAGAACGAGAGGTTTATTAAATGCCTGTTGGTATAATATCTGTGGTAAAATGACTGTTATTTTAAGAGTATTGCACTTACTGAAAACGATGTTTATTTTGATTAATAAAAAGTTGCATGATGTTCCCTTTTAAATCAGTAATGCTTTCTTCTTCCAGGGGGACCAGGTTGGAATAGCGCCTCGCATGTTCAAAGCCCTCGTGGGGCGGGGCCACCCTGAGTTTTCCACCAATCGGCAACAAGATGCCCAGGAGTTCCTCCTTCACTTCATTAACATGGTGGAGGTAATGGATGTCCTTTCATCCCTTTCTCCCTCTTTTCTTTCTTTCTCAAGTTCTTGCGTGTTCACTCCCTCTCTCCCTTTCTCCCTCTCGCCCAGCGGAACTGCCGGTCCGGCGCGAACCCGTCTGAAGCATTCCGGTTCCTGGTGGAGGAGAGGATCGTGTGCCAGCAGTCTCAGAAGGCCAAGTACACCCAGCGAGTGGACTACATAGTTCAGCTACCTGTGCCCATGGACCAGGCCACCAACACGGGTGAGAGGATCATGGGAACTGTAGTCTATAATAGACAGTTTAAAGAAATGTATCGTTTTGAGGAAATACAGTGACTTCAAAAGTTTGTTTTCTTTCTACTTTGGAACAAAGGTGAAAAGGTGAATATTATGCTTCGTCTTCGTTTTGATTCGATTCTGATTCTTTAGGAATCAATTAAGTGAATCATGAAATTTACACGTTTGATGACAATTTGGTTAGATTCGGTTGTTTTGGTAGGAATTAGAATTATTTTAAAAATAGCTGAACGCACAAATGCGTCTGCAGAACTTTGAGCACCCCGTCATGTTTTGTTGATTTATTATAATAACGTAGCACATCCTCTGCAAAATGCAGAGTTGCTGCTTATTTGCTTAGTTTAACTTAATGGGGCAAAATAAAACATCAAATTTGGCCCCGTGCAAAAGTTGTGGCAGAGTTTGTTTTATGTTCTTTTCTGTTTTATGATAAACTTACCAAATAAATTTGTGCACAAACGTGTAGAAAACACACATATGCAAGGTTTGTCTCTGTAGAAGATGTTGGCTTTCTTTCCACTGGTCTAGTCATGGACATTTTGTTTTGTCCAAAAAAAAATTTTTTTTTTTTTTTTTTATACAGCGAATTTTAGCCACTTTATGGAGCCCCACTGTTAATATCACTCTTTAATCACTGCAAATAAAAGTAGAAATAACTTACTAAGGCGTGGAAATAAGATCCTAATGGGTGGCCGCAATTTAGTAAGCAGTGAGAATGAGCGAAGGAATTCGTGGCCACACATTAGGCCCATGGACCAGACCTCCAACACTGCTTAGTGAGTCGTGGCCGCAACTTGACTATTTTGTTCCCGTGCTTCAATAATTCGATTCCTATGACTCAGTAAAGCTGCACGTTATTTTTATTATGGAGGGATGGACCAGCAGGACTTTATGAATTTCAGAAATAATTTGTGTCCTCTTTCTCCTCGTCCGTCAGATGAGTTACAGGAGGCTGAGCGTTTACGTGAGGAAGCGGAAGCATCCGGGAACCCTCCGCCTGCAGCTCCTCGCGCTCGAATCCCGTTCTCTGTCTGCTTGGACGCTCTGAGCGAACCCGAAACGCTCACGGACTTCTGGAGCTCTGCAGTGCAGGGCAAGACCACTGCCACCAAGTACAGCCTTCATTATCTGCCTCTGTTTTTATTTTGCTTTGTTTTGTGTAACAGATGGATGAAGACTAACCTGCTAACCTACCTTCTCTTCGTCTTCTGCTCTCAGGACCACACGCTTTGCTTCGTTCCCCGACTATCTTGTCATCCAAATTAAGAAGTTTACTTTTGGCCTGGACTGGGTCCCTAAGAAACTGGGTGAATATTTGTTTGTTGGTTTATTCTGCTTTCTGCACTACAGAATGTTGGAATAATTTGTCATATTAATAATTGCTGTTAATATTACTGAATAATGATTTTACAGTCTAGATGAAGAACAGTGTTAAATGACAGTAGATCATTTTTCTGGGAACAGAATAGTTATTAAATGATAAATAATACGCTGTAATCATCTATTTGTAGTCATTTTTTTTCAGTAGATGTTCTCAGTCATTTTATCATCGTCTGTAGTTTCCTGCAGATTTTTTTTGAAACCAGTGAATCATCCGCAGATTAAAGGGGAAATTCTGTTGCTTTTTGAAGATTTTTGTATAATTAAATGGATAAGCAAGTTTGTAAACGGTCGTTCCGAGTGGTTTGGTGTGAAACGCTCCGTTTTAGACAAACTTTAGACAAACCGAGTCAGAACCGTTCACATGTGGATGGGAACCAGACATCCACTTCTGAAAGCTCCCTCACAGAAGGTTACTCCATGAAATAGCTGTGAGTAAAGCTGCCTCAAGTAATGCTGCCTAATTGTTTTACGAGTGGTGAAATAAGATTTGGCCTAAATTTGATCCATTAATCATAGAGAGGTGCGGGTTAAATCGGCCCTAAAGAAGGTTTATTGCTCGTTTTGGATTGTAAACATCTGCATTAGACACTGCGACCCCTGGTTCCTATCACCACCACTGTCAAGACATCAGATTTGGCGAGTTTCTCTATAATGAATCATTTTAAATCAGACACCCTAAATTCCCCTTTAATCGAATCATTTTAAACATAGATGTTCTATAGTGGTTTTAGACATTTAAGCACTGCTACATATAGATTTAATATCTTGATTTATTGATTAGATGTTAGCATTGATGTTCCTGATACACTGGACCTGAGCGCACTCCGTGGGACTGGACAGCAGCCGGGGGAGGAGCTTCTGCCAGAGGTGGCCCCGCCCCCTCTCATGACCCCTGACGTGGAGGTCAAAGGTATCCTGGGTTCCCGCGGCAACGAGGAGGACGACTCTCTCTACTCCCCACTGCTGTGTCAGTCTGTCTGTCTTTCTTCCTTCCTCAGCCGTCCATCTGTTTCTAACCCACTTTTTTCACCTTTCCTTCCTTTGTTTTCCTTCCGTACGTGTGTTTGTGTTGAATGTTTTGTTTATACATTTCTCTTTAAATTTGACTGATTTTATGTTCAGGTTTTGATATTTACATCGGCGGATTTAGTGCAAGCCTGTCCAGTACCGACAATACTTGTGACTATCCAGATTTATAGATCAGATAGCAGACTAATAACAGATTAATAGAATAATTCGATTATTTGGACCGTTTTGGATATTTCTAGGTCATGTGTACATATTTTTTTTCCAAAAATTTACAAAAACAAAAGTATTTAATAATAACCTTACGAAGAAATAAGAAGGAAAAAACTTTTTTTTTCGCTGATGTTATTCCAGTGATTTATCAACATTATACAATATTTTAAAAGAATAATTCATTATTTCTTATTTCTTCATTATTATTTTGTCTTTTAAAGACCAGGTTAATTAGTCAGAAAGCAGGTGTGTAATGCAAGTTAAAATGTGAATTATTATATCATAAATTAAACGTTTTCTGACGTCATTTATTTGTGCAAAGTTATCCATGATCTCCACCATGTTAAAGAAGGTGGAGGGTTGGTCAAAAATCCAGGGTCGACAGCTTTGAACATGCGTGATACTTTTCCAATCAGGACCCCATGGAAGAAAACATTACTGCTGATTTAATAGCGAACAACATACAACTAAAACAGGCCTTTGACTTGCTGACATGCTCAGGACATATATGTTTGTGTGTGGCATTAAGTCCCCCCCACCACCCCCCACCCCCAAACCATTTACACCTTTTGTTGTGTTTCTCGGTGAACTCACTGTTAAGTTAGCTCATAAACATCACACTAAAGGTGTGTTTTATACTCCAAGAGACATCTTTGTACCTGTATGTTTCTCTCAGCTCCGGTGCTTGACGACTCCACTGTATCTCAGCTCTGCGAGATGGGCTTTCCTATGGAGGCCTGCAGGAAGGCAGTGTATTATACAGGCAACACTGGCATTGACGCTGCTATGAATTGGGTGATGGGCCACATGGACGATCCAGGTAAGCGTAAACCTCTGAAACTGGGAGCTGCAAATGTCCGCTTACTTTTGATGACTTTTACAAACTTTCTACTGATCTCGTGGCTGTGATTGGCTGCAGATTTCTCCGCCCCCTTCGTGTTGCCTGGCTGTAGCTCTGCCCCTGGGTCCACACCCACAGAAAGCGCCTCAGAAGAGCACCTGGCGACCATCGTTTCCATGGGATTCAGCAGAGACCAAGCTTCGCGTGCTCTCAGAGCTACTGTGAGTAACTCCTCAAAACGGCCATGTTAAAGGAGACCGAGCCGAGCCAAGCAAACTGCTTCTGTGCTGCTGCTGCTGCAGCATGTAAGCAGTGTTAATTTGGTGCTGACAACGCTGAAAATCCAATGGGTGGAATAACAAAGCAAATTAAAGATGAAAAAAATAAATGGTCATCTTTTCAGCCTCCCGCTTATGCAGTAGCTGTACTGTTTAAGTTAAGTGATACTTTTTTAATCCCACCTCTGCATTTAATCCATCCGTGAAGTGAAACACCACATACACACTAGGGGGCAGTGAGCACACTTGCCCGGAGCGATGTGCAGCCCTATCCGCAGCGCCCGGGGCCCAATTGGGGGTTAGGACACCTCAGTCATGTGCTGTCGGCACTGGGGATCGAACCGGCAACCTTCCGGTCACAGGGCCAGTTCCCTAACCTCCAGCCTACGACTGCCTACACTGTTTACAGTCTCCTTATAATTGGGCAATTTTCTGATCCAAGTTGTAGTTCTAGCAATACTGACCATCAGTTTTTTTCCCCCATGTAGAGTAATGTCCTGGAACGGGCAGTGGACTGGATCTTCTCGCACCTGGATGATCTAGAGTCTATGGAGGTGTCGGAAGGGGGGCGCTCCGAGGGAGGCAGCGAAGCCAGCCGTGATCCCCCACCCGGACCACGTGTCCGAGACGGACCGGGAAGTGAGTGTATATTTACCTGCTTGTGTAAACATCAGTTCTGGATTGTTAGTAGTTGGAATGCTGTGAAGAGGGTTGCCAGTTTTTCGGTTTTGGAATGGACAGTTTGGGTTGGGGGGGATATCCACTAGTATTATACTTTCAGACTGTCTCCAGTTTGTACTAACATGTTTCGCTTTAACAACACAGTGCGGTTTGAGCGAAAACTGTTCCCTGTTAGTTACATTTGCCTGAGCTAAAACTAAACAAGCACTCTCTGATTTTATTTGTTCTTTCATGCAGAGTATGAGCTGTTTGCTTTTATCAGTCACATGGGCACGAGCACAATGTGTGGTCACTACGTCTGCCACATCAAAAAGGACCAACAGTGAGTAAACCCCCCTCCGCCTCTTTCACAAGAACATGGTTTACACCTTGCGTTTACATGGATTATATCTGGAGATCAGATTTTACCTTCCCATGTAAAAAGCACATCAACGCATGCTTAATATTTTACCTCTGTGTGTATTTCCCCCGTTTCAATCAAATCAACAAGTTTGTCTTTGATGCATTCATTGGCTGGGAGTGCAAGAAGGCTCGTCTCTGAGCTCCGCGACGAAGAGCCAAAGCTATAATCGAACAATCTAACATGTATTTGGCTCATCTTTGTTTCAAACTGTTCGCTGGTTCAATATCTCTCATTAACTTCAGTTTTTCAAAGGCACGTAGTAACATTGGGAAGGGGAGAGTTTGGCTGTGGTCATATTACCTACATCATTTACCTAATGGTAATATGACATTTCTTTATAGCTGAATACCACATCCATGTGTGGAATTCACCATTTTTTCAGGTTTTATAGTAAAAGCCTCCAACTGAAAATTGTCAGGATTCCTAGAGAGCATTCTAGAGTTCTGGTTGGATCTTATCTTGTGTTAAGTTACCCCTTATTAGTCCCACAACGGGTAAATTCACCTCCGCATTTCAACCATCTGTGCAGTGAAACGCCACATGCACACTAGTTAAAGCACACGCTTGCCTGGAGCGGTGGGCAGCCCTATCCACAGCGCCCGGGGAGCAGTTGGGGGTCAGGTGTCTTGCTCAAGGACACCTCAGTCATGTGCTGTCAGCTCCAGGGATCAAACCGGCGACCTTTCAGTCACAAGGCCGGTTCCCTAACCTCCAGCCCACGACTGCCCCATTGTGTTCAAATGTTGGAGGTAGGGGGGCGACAGCAAACCGAATATCATTATATGTATTATTGTTTTTAATGGAGCCGAGAACATTCAGCCACCACAATGGCCCACGTTATGCAGACTGCAGCGCTAAAGCAGAACGTTCTGTCAGGAGTGCAGCTTTCCCAACTTTCACCATTGACTGCAGCAGTGAAATAAACCAGGCGTAGATTTCTTGAGGAGACGTTGACGCCAGACGTCTTTGAATCTCAGACGAACCCGGTATAGTGCAGCAAACATGAAAAACCACAGGATAACCTCCTGCCTTTCAGCACCTGAAATAAACAGCCAATGCTGCTAAAGCTCTCCCCTTATTACCGTCCGTTTTTGACCAGCACAGCGGTCAAATGACGATGACAAATTACGATGTGTGAACACAGCAAGCATTAGCAAACGACAGAGTTTCCAAATTCCTGATAAGAAAATGAATACAAAGCTTTTGGATATCCGGATTATTCCATCCAGCCCTTGTTTATACTTTGCGCTGAAGTAAATTCCGAACGTGGTCCGTTCACCAGAAGTGCAGGTTTATGCGAGATGTAAAGAGCCTCGGAGCGTCTGGTTTTCAGGCAGTGCACATGATTTTCTTCCTGTCTTTTTTTTTGTTTGCTTGTTTTCTAGGTGGGTAATCTTCAACGATCAAAAAGTGTGTGCCTCTGAGAAACCACCGAAGGACCTGGGCTACCTGTACTTCTACAGGAGAGTGGCAGAATAGAAGACTTTACACGTACAAACAAACACCTCTGTCTTAGCTGCTGAGGGGGGCCGGCGTGGGGCGTACTCAAGCTTCTCAACTGACACAACACTTTATTATTATTTTTTTTTTATTATTTTTTTTTTTTTATTTGTTTTCGGGGGAATTCAAGCACTTCTTTCTTACACAAGTACCTGTGCCAGGCAGAGGAGAGGACTAAAAGTGGAGTGATTACACTCAGGGGGGGGTTTGCAAAGGAGTTTCTCAGGTGAGTTGGGTAATTAAAGTCAGAAGTGAGGATTATACTGCAGAAACTTACATTTTGCCAGATGAAAACATCTTAAATATTGGTAATATATCTGTTTTCCAAGTATAACAATGCTGTAAGGATATCATAGGTCGTTTTTCGGAAAGAGGCAAAGCCTAGTCTTGCGCTAAATTGCAGGGCCAGTGGTGAACCACCATTTGGTAGTTCTTTTGAGTCTAAGATTAGCCTTAATCTGGGTATGAAAAACTGGTTAAAATGATCTTATTGCACTGGCAGATCAGTCGATTTTGTTTAGATTTATTCACCTGATCTCCTTGTATACGCCATGTTATAATAATAATAATAACGAGCTTATAATATTCAGTCATATAAGGAGAAATAATCGAGATACTGCCTCTGTTTGAGATGCTGTCACTGACCAAGGTACCGTTGTTTTTTGCAGTCTGAGGGTCGTTCCTGTTGGACAGTCCTCACTTTGGGTTTACAGTATTTAGCTAAGTGACAGAGACCTCCTTTGTGAAGTCCCCACCCCAGTGTTAGCCGCAAGCACAGGTCAAATACAGCGTATATATGCATGCCCTCCTCTTCTCAACCTGCTCCCGCGCTGGTTATTGTTGTGAGGTCATTGCTTCTAGAGCCACGTTCTTACTTCCTGCTCTCCCATGCATCCCAAAAACAAGATCTCACTAAATCACAGAGAAAAAAAAAAATCAACAAACATTGTATGTTGACAGAAAGCGAAACTAAACTGGTTCTTCTGGCAGATGTTGCTAGCGGTGATTTTTTTTTTTTTTTTTTTTTTTTTTTTTTTCTCCTTTTTTGGGGAAACATTCATTTTTTCTTTCTGCTTTGAAAAAAAATAAAAGATGTGTCTCTTTGCTTTGAGTCTGTTCAGATTGATTCAATAGTGTGTGTATGAAGATGTATTTACACATTCATACAACCATCCACTCCACAGGTTCCAGAGTTTGGGATCACTTCTAGTATGGCACGAAAGTCATAGACCACACTTTATTGATTGAATTTCCAGTCAGAATGACCTTCATGTGCAAGCTGTTCATTTTCTGAGGAGATTAGTTTGATGAAACCCTACTTGGTACAACCAACTGACCACCCCAGAGTCCAGACCTCAGCCTCACTGCATGATATTTGTCACCTGCTTTCAAACAGATGGTGGTAACATCTCCAAAAGCACCTCAAACTCAAACATCCATATCTGAAAGCTCCCCTAAACTTCCGGCTCCCTGAGTGAGCTGCTGAAACGCTCCCAGCTCCATTTTCCAGAACGGAAAGACGCCCCCTGAAGGTCAGAAAGCCTGTTTGGTGAGGGGTAAAGGGGATGTTTGTTACCTGAAGGATTTCTGCCTGTTCGTTTTTGTCGCAGAGTGATGAGGCTTCGTGCTTACTGCTTAGTTTATACTAGGTTTCCTTGCTTTCCTCGAACTGAGGTACGATGGCTGTTTCACTTGTAGGTGGTCCAGTACGGGAGTCCAGGGAGGCCATGAGGTAGTTCCGATTGTCTGGAATGTTATCTTGAAAAATCATGACGTAATTCTGATCTCAAGATGGTTACAGGTCGTGATCTGAAGATAACTCTCGTGACCGTCTTCAATCTTGATGTTATGATTTAATTAAACTTATGATCTCATGATAGCAGCTGTTACCTTGAGATCATGACTTGGCTATCTTGTGATCTCAGGATAAAAGTTACAAGTGGTGATCTCAAGATAACAAAGCTGTTATGCAACCTAGCAGCACCACAGCAGCCAACTGAAAACAGATGGATAGAGATAATTTAGCAGTAACGGTCACACAACACAGGACAGTAATAATAATACAATATAAAAATATATACAAAAAATATCTAAATATCTACAGGCATATATACAACTAGAAATATACAAAAATATGACATAGAATTGTAGAATAAGGTAGAATCATGGGCATCATTTGCAACATTTGAAAGCTAGCTTCATGTTGGCAGAGGGGTGTAGTAATAAAGCCAGTTTCTTTGTACTCAAGTGAGCTTTTCACGGATGTGTGTTTTATTTAGCTGACCTTCTCTGAACGAGAGGCCTGAGCGGGGCTATTTTTTTTAAGTCCCGCTCCCGCCCCCTCCCACAAGATTTCATCCTTCTCCCTCCTGTGTAGTACCAGTCCAATATTATCTAGTCACAAATGCATTATTTTCTGTGGAAATAACACGGCAGTCAAGGTCATCAGGCTCGCTGTGAAGGAACTTTACCAAACGCCGTTTGTCCCCAGTAACCAAGGCTCCGCCATCTCTCCAACGCCTGATTCACACATGCTGCCTCTGCGTGGTGCGAGTGATGAGGCAGCAGAGCGCTACAGCTGGAACGCGTTGACCTTTCAATCATAAAGCATTTATGAAAGTCAAACTGTCGTCAGACAGACAAATGGCCAGGTCAGTCACTCTGCTCAATAAAAATATAATTTATATAATGTGCACGATATGTTTGTTTATCCTCAACAGCATTCTGACTTGTGATTAGGCAAAGGGTTCAAGCCCGGCAGACCAACCGGGAAATCTGTTGATTTCATCATCCATCCATCCATCCATCCATCATCTTCCGCTTCTCCGGGGTTCGGGTCGCAGGGGCAGCATCCTGAATTACAAAATCCTTTTTAAGCTTTTGTACAGTTTTCTGATTAATTTTCATGGCTTAATTCAGTGTATTTAGCTTTGTTGACACGCAGCCTTTATGAAAGCGCTGACCACTTAACATGAGCGCCAAAATGAAAAGCCAGACCTTCTGCGTTGCTTACAGCACTCAGAAGCAGTAAGTGTTGTTCACATGATCGAAAATGACTTTATTCATTTTAACTGTTTACATATGATTTAATGGTTGTTATTTAGGCTATTTATTTATTTATTTACAGGATTTCTCTTTGTACGTGCTTCCATCCGCTCCCGTCTGAAGGGTTCTGATTCCACTCCTGCAAGCAACACTGAGACATACTGCAAGAAATTGTCTCTGGTCTCGTGGCAATCCATGGTAGTGCAGACCTCTGTTCTGTACTGCTTTGTTATTGGTCACATCTCTTACTTTGAAGCTTTAACATGTTTTGGGATTCAAAGAAAAAGCCTAAACAACTCGAGTTGCTCTGCTGATAAATGCTGGATGTACTACTGTTGTTTTACTGGAAGCCACTGACTTCTGTACCTCTGCTCAAGTTGGTTTTTGGGAGGACAGTTTCTCTTTTACTGCGGTGAGAATTAACAGTACCTTCCTGTTCGAGTGATATGGCTACTCTACACGCCTCTGCATATGAGAATCACTTTTCTCCAAATAACTTGCTCTATCCAATTACGTAATATCTTGAAAACTGTTCAATCTGAACAGCTATATGGTACATTTAATTGCTCCATTCTGAAACTATTTCAGCGCTCGAGATCTTGGAAAATGCCCTCATTAAGCTCAGGAACTCATTCTATGCCTGCATTACTAAAAAGGTGTCAAACACAGGAAACAACACGCCTCTTTAGAAACATGTTGGCTGTGAATGCAGATGGAATAAACGACTGCTATAAGAAATGAAGTGGAGGTTTGAGGTTTTGAAGGAGTTTGTGTAGGATGCGCTGAAGAATTGCACGAAATGTGTTGAGGGTGATGGAGGTTAAAGAGTAGGCCTCAGTGTCAAAGCGAGAACTTCTCAGCTTCAGTTTCTCGACTGACTGTCGCTTCAGATTTTACTGATATAATTGGGATCTCTTCTTCCAGTTACCTGTTCAGTGTTTCCTGGGTCACTGGCTGCCACACAACTCCAAAGCATTACAGATCGACCCTCATGCTTAACAGCTTGCACGGTGTCCTTTTCATCAAATGCTGCTCCTTTTTATTATAAACATACCTTTGGTGTTATTACACTGGGGGGTTAGATTGATCTGTGATTCTGAAGCACTCCGGTTATAAAATGTGTAAATGTAAGTTTTAGGCTGTTGTAATAGGTTGTTGTTTAGAGTTTGTCTTAGTTACTTGATCACTTGTCCATGCAGAAGGCATTTTCTCAATCGGTTAACACGATGCTAAACAGGCATTTTGGCAAAATGATCTTGACAAAACAAACGTGACGCACAACAGCAAAACTTTTCCATTAAACACTAGGAGAGTAAATTCCTCCCATCGCAAATCACTAAACACTGACCAGAACAGCACATTTACGGCAGTTTGGCAGACGCTCTTATGCAGAGCGACACAGGTAGGCGAAGGTGGTGTTGGGTCTTGCCCAAGGACTCTTATTGGTATAGGGTAGGGCAGGGATGCACAACTCCAGCCCTGAAGGGATGGTATCCAGCACAATTTAGAGGTTCCAGGCTCAAACACACCCACTTAACCTGCCAATTATAAGATAAGTGTAATTAGGTGTGTTGGAGCAGGTAAATCACCAAACCATGCTGGACACCAGCCCTCCAGGACTGGAGTTGTGCACCCCTGGTGTAGGGTGTTTACCCAGGCAGGGGATCAGACCCCAGTCTACAGCGTAGAAGGCAGAGGTGATACCCACTACACTACACCAACCACAAGTTACAGGTTTCGGTTTACAGCTTTCAGTCTTCATTAGTGCTGTTCTATCTGCTGCAACCTTTCTGTAAACCCATTTAGCAGTGTAAGAATATCAAGGTGGAACCTGTTCTGTATCAGAGATGCATTTCAGTGCAGTGTGTCATAAAAGCCCTGCAAAAAAAGAAAAAAGATTTCAACCAGAGTGTTCAGAAACAGATGTGCTAAGGTGACCACGTTTCTGAAGCCTAGGAAAACCGGGGACAGTTCCAGTTCAGCGGTCAATATATCATTAAAATTTGAGGTTTGTCACTGGTCGCCTTTGAGAAATAAAAGTAAGTCACTAAGCCTAGCTGCTTAGGCGGGGATGAGGCAAGGATACATGGGATACCATGAAAGAGCTAGTGGATGTATGAGCCCATAATTCATATTCATATAAAAAATTCTGGCAGGGGAAAAGAGCCTCATGGCTATAGCCCAATAGCCAGACCCTAAAGCACGTCAGGCTCCAGTCCTCGCGGGCCAGAACATGGCAGAGCTCAGCTCATCAGCTGATCAGAAAGGCCATCGGGAACTGAAGAGCGTTAGATGAGAGTAGATGCTAATCTCCGCAGCTCTTTGGCCCGGGAGGTCTAAAGTTTGACATGTCTGCCCAAAATGAGCCTTTCGAGCTTCGAGCACAGCTTGGCTTGACTTGCCATCCAAGGCGGGGGGAGTACAAGCATCAAGACTGTTCTCCGTACTGGCTCCCAGGTGGTGTAACGAAGTCCCACTGGCTGTCCAAACAGCGGAGACTCTCGCGGACTTCAAACACAGACTGGATAACGTCTCTTTATACAGCACTTAAAGGAACACTCAATTAAGTATTGATTGTGATGTAGTGTATTGTAGTGTATTGTAATGTATTGTAGTGTATTGTAGTGTGCTGTATAGCATTGTAATGTATTGTATTGTATTGCACAGAGTTCTGTGTTCAACTCTGTTCTTTTTCTTTTGGTATCAACAGTGCCTTTTTGTTTCTAGCAGTAGCTCAGAACCAGCTTTCTCTCTAACCTACTGGTAACCAGAGATACTATCTCTATACAGACAAAGCACTTCTTGTAATTCACTCTGGATAAGAGCGTCTGCTAAATGCTGTAAATGTAAACACACCCCTGGCAGCTCCAGTTCTGGAGAGACAGACAGCTACTGTCAACATATGCCCCATCAGAAAGTGATGCACTATTTGTACATCGCATAGTAGCCACGTTCAAGACCGTCTGCTTATACGCATCAGAGCTGGTCGAGTTTTACACAGCATCAATCTGTAAAACTAGGCAAGAAAGTGGTAAAAGTGGTCACTAGACATCAGCAGCAGCCCCCTCTGCAGGCCAAAACAAGCACAACATGAAACATGCTGCCAGGACTTTCTTAGGACTTTCCAGGGTGCCTCAAACTCAAAGTTAAAAATGGGGACATTTCCAGGGACAGCTCCTGCCAAAAATAGGGACTGTGCCTGGAAAATGGGGACATCCAATCACACCAAAACATCTTCCCTGTCTTTGCAAGTGTTGGAGGGCATCGTTGTCCAAAATGAGGCCAAGCCTGAGCGTATCAGTAGTGGGAAGGGCTCAAACACGAGGCCTTACATTCAGACCATACTGCACTGAAATTTAATAAAAATTCAGACAAAACAGTTCTAATCAATGTCGTCATTCATACCCAGAAGGATAAGCGGCTTAGTGATCATTAATGGCATGTCTATGACAGAAGGTGGAAGAAGAAATCTGTACCACCCATTTTCTAAGCCACTTCTCCATCAGGGTCGAGGTGGGTGCTGGAGCCTATCCCAGCAGTCTTCGGGCAGAAGGCAGGATACACCCTGGACAGGTCGCCAGTCCATCGCAGGGCAGACACAGACACCTAGGGGCAATTTAGCACGTCCAATTGGCCTGACTGCATGTCTTTGGACTGTGGGAGGAAACCAGAGAACCCAGAGGAAACTCACAAAGAGGACCCCGGTCACCCGGGCGAGGAATCGAACCCAGGCCCTCCTTGCTGTGAGGCAACAGCGCTACCCACCACGCCACTGTGCCGCCCGAAATCTGTACCATTCATTGTAAATTTTTTTAGAAAACCTCAAGTCAGACATCATATAAATATATTACACGTAGCTCTGCTGACGGACACCAACAAAGTCTGTCCTGTTGTCATCGTTTGGGAGAATGTTGCTTTCCACTATTCACACCTTTTTTTCAATGAATATGAAAAAAAAACTAGAAACATCTGTGTGATGATGCCAGTAGCCCTGGTTCATCACCGACGGATTCTAGAGACATTTAAATTATATACAATGTTATACTTACCTGCTCCTTTGGGATTTCCAGGGGGACTGGCAGCCAAGCCAGCTCCTTCTCTTGTAGTAGCCGAAGGGCCCTCGGCCTACTAAAGGGGGGGGGGGGGGGGTTACAGTTCCTGAAATGCCCGAGGAGTGGAGACATATTAAAATTGATGGACATATAATTAATTATTCTTAGTAGATAAGTGCACTAAAGCAATATATGACATGTCTGTATCTTTTGTTACTGCAGTAGTGTGTGTATGTCATGTTTGTTCTCTTTTTATACAGTTTTTTCTTGTTTTTGCTCTAAATGTTGGTGGTTTGCTCATGTATGCTGGAACCCACGATTAAATACACCTGGGAATTGGAACTCATAAGGCTGTGTTCGACTCACTCTCTGTGGTGAACCTGTCTCCAGAATCTCCCACTTGTCCCCACATGCTCACAAATGGTGGCAGCGAACAAGGTCTTGCGTGAGCAATGCTGAAAGAAGAACCGGCTTCATAGAGGCGGCTTCAGATGGTCACCTGCAGAAGAGAAACAGGTCAGCATGCTCTTCTAAACCAAGACAAGCCACAAGACTGGGAGAATGCCGCCAAAAAGAGTTCCAACAGCAATGAGTCAACAGCAGCAAAGAGAAGACGACCCACTTTTACCCTCATCTACAGAAGTTGCGTCTGGTGACCCACCCGCCAAACGTAGAACAGCTTTGTGCAATGCTTCAGAGCTTTATGACAGAGCAAAAAGGAAGGGATGACTATCTTCAAAAAGAAGCAGCAAAACAGGAGCTAAGATGGCGCTCAATGCAGCACCAGTTCGGTTTACTGCAGGAAGAAGTCCACAAGGGTCGAGCCGAGGGAAGACGCAAACAAGACCAGAGTGAAGAAACAACGGACTTCGCTCATACTCAGATTTTGCGGTGCACTCAAGCAGGGAGTGCAGACCAAATCAATGAAAGTGAAACACGGCACTTTACATCGCAAGTTTCATCACACACAGTGTGGCCAACACCAAGGCTGCCAACACTAAAAGAGTCTGACGACATAGAACACTTCCTCACAATGTTTGAACGCATAGCGCAAACTGCCAACTGGCCAAGTGGAAGCTGGGCGTTACATCTGGTCCCACTTCTGGAAGGGAAAGCCAGGGCGGCATACGTAGCTATGGATGGCATGGACATCGGCAACTATCACAAAGTAAAAGACGCTATCTTGCGAAAATATGAAATAAATAAAGACAATTATCGCCAGAGGTTCCGGATGAACGAAATATGCGAGGCAGAGACGCCACGGGAGCTCTACACCAGGCTGAAGGGTGTCTACGAGAAGTGGATGGCGCCGCAGGAGAAATCTAAGGAAGAGATTAGTGACGAGATTGTGCTGGAACAGTACCTGCAGATGGTCAGGCCAGAGCTCAGGAGGTGGATCATTGAGCGTAGTCCCGGGTCAACTCTTCAAGCTGTGGAGATGGCAGAAGCATTCGTGGCAGCGAGGCAGCCCGAAGGCAACTTCCGCTTTGATGAAGTTAACCAACCACGGCAGCACGTCGAGCTGAGTTTGTCGGGGGGCGGGGTAGTAGTCTTATGCCGCAATATAGTAGACCACCCACACAGGGGCGCCAGAGCGCAATGAATGTGAGAGCAGCTAGTGATAGACGCCCCGCAGATAAAGCACTAAGATGCTTCAATTGTAGCCAAACCGGCCACAAAATTAGCGCATGCCCCAAGTTATCGAGTAGCTCCAGTCATTTGTCCAGTCCAAGGAAAGAGTCTAGCTTTAAAACTGTTGATGACGACAAAGACAGCACTATTACTGTAAAAATAGGCAGTAAAAAATTTAAAGCGTTGATTGACACGGGAGCTAGTCAGACGCTGGTATCTGCTAAATGTTTTCCCAATTATGAAATAATGCACACTGGGAAATTACGGGTAAAGTGCATACACGGGGATGAGCAGGTGTATCCCACAGCAGAAATAAGCATAGAGGTCCAGGGGCAGGCTTATTTGTTAAATGTTGGTATAATTCAGCAATCTCCCTACTCCGTGATTTTGGGCAGGGATGTACCGGTTTTAATAGACCTCGTAACACATAAGCAGAATACAGCAGATGTAATGGCAGTGACCGGGCTGCAGGCTAAGCAGGAAAGCATAGCAGGGGAAATTCAGACCCTCCTGAGGGAGTTACCCTACAATGAGATCCCTAAAATAAAAAAGTCCAAACGTCAAAGAAGGCAAGTTAAAGTTAGAGGTACAGCTATAGTGGAGCAATTATAATGTCCTGATATAGAAGTAGACTCATTGCCTAGCAACGTAGCACAGTTGCAATGTCAGCACAAGTCACTTGTGCCACTATTCCTAAAGGCAGAGAGCCCGAGTGTAGAGAAGAGCGAGATCCGGTTTGTGATAATTAGGGACATTCTTTTCCGGGTAAAAGGCGAAATAGAACAATTTGTGGTACCTGTAGGTTTGAGGCAGGAGGTACTTAAATTAGGACACACTGACCCATGGGCAGGTCATCTCGGTCACGCTAAAACTCAGAGCAGAGTAGCGAACCGATTCTACTGGCTACGTCAACAGCTAGACATTATAGAATTCTGTAAAGCATGTCCAGAGTGCCAGCTAACTGCACCAAAAAAAATCGGACAGGGTTCCCATGATAAGCTTACCGGTTATTGACGTCCCATTTTCACGGATCGCCATGGACATAGTAGGTCCCTTACCCAAGAGTCAGAGCGGCAAACGTTACATTTTAGTAATTTCCGACTACGCAACGCGCTACCCAGAAGTGTTTGCACTGAGTAAGGTGAAAACACGGCAGCTGGTTAATGCTCTTCTGCAGTTAATTTCCAGAGTAGGCATACCACGTGAAATACTTACAGATCAGGGAACAAACTTCACGTCCAAACAGTTTAAAGACGTCTTTGCATTAATGGGTATAAAAGGTATTAGGACTACCCCCTTTCACCCACAAACAGATGGCTTGGTGGAGCGCTTCAACAAGACCCTGAAGTGCATGCTTCGCAAGTTTGTATCAGAGACTGGCTCTGATTGGGACAAGTGGCTCCCCTTCTTGCCGTTCGCGTACCGAGAAGTGCCACAGGCGTCGACTGGGTTCTCACCGTTCCAGCTTCTCTATGGAAGAGAAGTGAAAGGCCCGTTAGATGTTCTCAAAGAGGCATGGGAAGGACCTAATCCAACCAAGAGACTGAACATCCTGTCCTACGTCCTGAAAATGAGAGACAAAATGACAACATTGACTGAATTGGTTAGAGAGAACATGAAGAAGGCCCAACAACGACAGAAGGAATGGTATGATGAGGCAGCAAAAGACAGAGAGCTGAGGCCAGGGGAGAAAGTACTAATCTTATTGCCCACTTCAGACACCAGCCTGCTTGCAAAATGGCAGGGGCCCTACGAGGTTGTACGACGAGTGGGGCAAACCTCGTATGAAGTGTTGCTTCCGGATAGGAAGAAAAAGCATCAGATACTGCATATCAACATGCTCAGGCCATGGACCGAAGCCAAAGTAAGCACCACGGAACAGCTATGGGTTCGGGCCATGGATGAAGAAGAGGAGTGTAAAGAGCAGTACTTTCCTGGAGGGAGAGGACCAGCTGCACCACTCAGTCTCTCACACCTGGGACCACAGCACCAGCTACAGCTGAGGAAACACATTCCAACAGACGTCTTCAGCGAGGACCCAGGGAGAACCAATGTCACACAGCATAAAATACGGCTGCTGAAACAAGAGCCCATCAGGCAGAACAACTGCAGAGTCCTTGCACGCCTGATCCCGAATCTCAAGAAGGAGGTGGAGAAGATGATCGAGCTGGGGGTGATTGAGCCATCTACGAGTGAATGGTGCAGCCCAGTGGTCTTGGTCCCCAAGAAAGATGGTGAGCTTCGCTTTTGTTTCGATTTCTCCAAGTTAAATTCAGTATCTGCATTTGATCCTTACCCCATGCCACGAGCAGATGAGCTGATTGAGCGGCTGGGGAGGGCAAGGTTCCTGACGACACTGGACCTGTGCAAAGGTTACTGGCAAGTGCCGTTATGCCCAGCAGCAAGGGAGCTGACGGCGTTCCGGGTACCAATTGGATTATATAATTTTCGGGTTATGCCGTTTGGTCTCCATGGAGCGGCTGCAACGTTCCAGAGGCTGATGGATGCTGTACTGAAGGGCACAGGGGACTTCGCAGCAGCGTACATTGATGATGTCGTCATATTCAGCGTGACTTGGGAGGAGCACGTCCAACACGTGGGCCAAGTCCTTCAATGCATCGCCAGCGCTGGATTGACGGCGAACCCGGTGAAGTGTAACCTGGCAAGGGACACGGTGTCATACCTGGGTTACGTCCTGGGAGGAGGGCTCATCCGTCCACAAGGCGACAAGGTGGAGGCGGTCAAGGGGTGTCCAGCACCAACGACGAAGAGAAGAGTGAGGTCCTTCTTGGGTCTCGTCGGCTGGTATCGACGGTTCATTCCCAATTTCTCCAGCAGGGCGGCAGCATTGACAGACCTGGTCAAGAAGGACAGACCTCAATGGGTGAAATGGACTGAGGAGTGTGAGACCGCGTTCAAAGATCTCAAGGCTTGTTTATGCACAGATCCAGTATTACGCAGCCCAGACTTTACCAAACCGTTCGTGGTACAAACGGACGCTTCAGGCAGCGGCCTAGGGGCAGTTCTGCTTCAGGGTGAGGGCGAGGACCAGAGACCAGTCCTCTACATCAGCAGGAAGTTGTTCCCTAGAGAGTTGAACTACTCTACGGTCGAAAAGGAAGCGCTAGCAGTTAAGTGGGCGCTGGATTCGTTGAGGTACTACCCCACCGGTGCTGACTTTGTCCTGGAAACAGACCATAGAGCATTGCAGTGGATGCACTGCATGCGTGACAGCAATGCCAGGATTACTCGGTGGTACCTGTCACTTCAGTCCTTTAAGTTCTAGGTGCGCTACCGGAAGGGCACCCAGAACGTTACGGCAGACTTTCTTTCTCGCCGTTCTGATGAGTGACTCCTGTAAGGGGGGGGTGTGTGATGATGCCAGTAGCTCTGGTTCATCACCGACGGATTCTAGAGACATTTAAATTATGTTATACTTACCTGCTTCTTTGGGATTTCCAGGGGGACTGGCGGCCAAGCCAGCTCCTTCTCTTGTAGTAGCCGAAGGGCCCTCGGCCTACTAAAGGGGGGGGGGGTTACAGTTCCTGAAATGCCCAAGGGGTGGAAACATATTAAAATTGATGGACATATAATTAATTATTCTTAGTAGATAAGTGCACTAAAGCAATATATGACATGTCTGTATCTTTTGTTACTGCAGTAGTGTGTGTATGTCATGTTTGTGTTTTTAGGTAACCCTTGCCGGTAGCAATGGTACGGCCCAGCTTAATTGGGGGTGAGGCTACCGGTTTAAGAGGGCTTCCTTTTGGAGGAAAAGGGGGTTGGTTGGTTGGTCTTGATGTGAGTCTGTGTTCCTGTGTTTGGCCTAGATAACTTCGTGGCTTGACCTGCTGGCTGCTGATAGCCAGTCTCAGTTCAGGAAGTGCTGCATATAAGTCTTTACGGACTTGAGTACTTTTTTTATGTTTGTTCTCTTTTTATACAGTTTTTTCTTGTTTTTGCTCTAAATGTGGGTGGAATGTATGCTGGAACCCACGATTAAATACACCTGGGAATTGGAACTCATAAGGCTGTGTCGACTCACTCTCTGTGGTGAACCCGTCTCCAGAATCTCCCACTCGTCCAATCTGTTGGGATCGACTGTCTGGATGTTTCAGTCTCAGTAGGTACGTCTCATTTTTAGTTCAGTTTTTTATTGAATGACACCTGTTACCTGCTTCTCATCTGATAAACTGTCTATCTGTTTACATCCACAGGTGATGGTGACTGATTGCCGAGTTAACAGTTGTGTACCTTGTGGTTCACTCGGCTGCTGAAGGTATTTATAACCATGTGAATGTTTTCTACAGGCAGTCACTACATGTTTTACTCAGTGGTAGATAAAGTACACACATCATGTACCTGAATTAAAGTAGATACCCAAGGTAAAATATTCCTCCAGTAAAAGTAGAAGTTCCTCCCTTTAGACCTCCACTTGAGTAAAAGTACTAAAGTATTTACCTTCAAATGTACTTAAGTATAAAGTAAAAGTACTAAAAGAGTAATTCTGGCTCTGATGTCCTGTTATCATTTTTATAACAAGACTGGCTTCATGAACTCATTTCAGGTGAAAGTCCTCCAGCGTCTCTCTTGGTAAACCAGTCTTTTAATAGAACGTCATTAATTAGTGACGCTGACGTCTATTAAAATGATCAGAAGCACAAAACACTGACGGTAAACAGTTTCCATCAGGGAGAACCGAGTGGCTCTCAAATCACTTTTTACACACAAGCAAAGTTTCAGTTTCAGATTTATTTACAACTTAGTTCCAAGTTTAAGTTGAATAAAAACTGGCTTTAAACTCAGGATCACAGATGAGCTCCTTTACTATGTTGATCTGTAGCCTGTTCATAAACATAAACCAGCCCAAACTCATTTACTATAAAATGAAATGGTGTTTGTAGAAATTCAGAAAAAAGCCGCGTCAGTCTCGACTGCATATGTGGACATATTTCTATATTGAGCTCTATTTACACAAAGTTAGGTTAGTTCATCATTTATGTTGAACAGACTCTCCCAAAGTTTTACGCTGCTGCGCTGACGTTGAACCGCGTGCTGCACTGGGTCGGTATGACCAACAGGTCAAAACCAGCTCTAAACAAAGTGACCGCTGGGCCCTGATTGGTGCTCTGGCTTTGCGCTTCTTTCGTTTTGACATGTTACATTTTTATACACACAGAAACCAAAAGGAACGACAGATTTCTCAAAATGTAGGAGGAAAAAGTCGGATATTAGACTCTGAAATGTAGTGGAGTGAAAGGAAAAAGTCGCCCAGAATGGAGAAACTTCAGTACAGATACACCAAAAATACTAAAGTACAGAAACCAATTACATTTACTCAGTTACTCAGTTACTGTCCACCACTGGTTTTCCTTCACAGTTATCCAATGAACTTCAGTGTTTTTGGTAGATCTGTGTTCATTGTGGTAAAGTATGTGAAAAATGACTGAAAGCAATGACAACACATTTGCTTCAACTTGTGCTATAAAAGTGAACCCCAGTTTGTTTTGCATGTGTTTTAGCCATTGAGAACTCTTTTCACTATCGCCAGCAAACTGTAAACAAAACAGTAAACCGTTTGGTACGTTTGATGCAGTTTATAAGAAAGAAAGCTCTTCTAATTAGTTTGAATATATTAATTGAAAGTCCGTTACTGACAGTATGATGATGTGTTGCAAGTGAAAATAGTGTGTGTATATGTATATACTTGGATTTGATTAACTTAAAAAAATAGAAGAAATTAATTGCACCATGTGCAAAAGGTTGGACAACCTTTTAGTCAGTGTTTATTACACCCCCGTTGCAACCAATCACAGCTTGCAAATGCTTTTTGTAACCAGGAGTCTTGTTTCAGGAATTTTCACCCACTCATACTTTCAGAAAGCTTCTATTTCTTGGCCGTGCATTTCACACGCATGTGGGTAAGATCTGCCCACTGATTTTTAGTGATGCTCAAGACACAGTGAAAGCCATTCCAGACGCTTCAGCTTTCATTTCGTGTAGTAGTTCATGGTGGATTATGGGATATGTTTCATCCTGTTGTAGAAGCCAGTCTCTGTTCAGCTTCAGCTTTCTTGACTGTGCTTCCAGAATTTGATGTTTGTTGATATTCAGTGGAATCCGTCCCTCCATCGACCCTGAAGTGTTTCCTGTGTCACTGGCTGCCAAACAACCCCAGAGTGTTACAGATCCACCCCATGCTTTACAGTTAGCACGGTGTTCCTTTCATCAAATGCTGCTTCTTTTTATTCTGAACGTATCTTTTGTGATTGCTTCATCGGTCCACAGCAAAATGCCTCTGGCTGATCTAGACATTGTTCTGCAGATGTTTTGTGATGAGTTTTCCTTGCAGTGATTCTTCCATGCAGATCATGTTTACGCAAGCAGCGCTGCACAGTAGAACAGTGCGTCACCACGCAGTTAAATTTCCCAGCAGGTTCTTTTTGCTTTTATGTGGGGGTTATACTTTGCATTTCTTGCCAGCATACGAGCAGCTCAGCTCTGAAATAAAAAAAATGTAAGCTTTCTTGATCTTCCAGATCTGGTCTCCCGCAGTTCCCCTTAACTGCCATTTGTTCAGGAGAACTTCGATAACTTTCTATAGCCTTCCCCTGCTGATCCTCAGTCAGCTGCTTAGAGGAGCCCATGGTTGTTGAGTGTTGGCACAATATTTGAAGAGTCAGAGAATTTATTACTCTTTGGGATTGTCAGCAGATACCTCCTAATGACAGCTCTTGACCTGTCTAACCAGTCCCAACAAGTCAATTAAGGCCTAATGAGTTAATTAACTCATTACAACTGGAAGAGTCTCCGAACTTTTGCACAAGCCATTTACTTTTTTTCTATCAAATCTAAAGTATGTTTGCACAATGAAATGTGTGGTTTGAACTGAGGTGGCCACACTTTATGTACTGTCTAAAAGTCAGAGACCACTTTTCAGTTTTTTAAATTTATTTATTTATTTTTCCCAGTCAAAACAGCCCTACAGGTCATAAATCCTACAGGGATATTTCCACACCTCCAAGGTTCAATCTTAGAAGTTGGTTGTACTTTTTGCTTCTCTCATTTCCCAACATTCCCAAACACATTCAGTGATGTTGATGTCTGTGGGATGGGCAGTCCATATAGGAACACCAGCAGCTTCTTTCCCGTACATGTATTTCATGTGTATACCTTTGAAGTACAATGAAAGTTCAATGAACATCATAATGATACATTCTTGGCATTGGGCTGACGCTCTTATCCAGAGCGACTTACAGTTTGATCATTTTACACTGGTAGGTGAAGGTGGTGTTGGGAGTCTTGCCCAAAGACTCTTATTGGTATAGTGTGTGGTGCTTGGCAAGGTGGGGATTGAACCCCAGTCTACAGGGTAGAAGGCACAGGTGCTCCCTACTACACTACACCAACCAGCTTTTATTCAACATTAATAATTTGGATCTGTTGAGAAAACCCCGTCATACGAAGATGGTTAATTAACTGTTGGGGAAAAAATGAACGTTCGAGAGTTTAACGTTAATAACGGAGCGTAGCAGCCAGTTCAGCCTGAACTGTTCCACCCCGACACAGGTTCACTATGAGGAGGCTGAGCTTCTTAGTAATATTTGGCCGCAAATTTTGATGTTTGCTGAGGTGGGGAAATGATCTGGTAAGAGAATTGTGTAACTGAAACCATGGAGGACAAAAAACAGGAGATTTGCACTCTTCCGCTCTCTCTCTCTCTCTCTCTCTCTCTCTCTGTCTCTCTGTCTCTCTCTCTCTCTCTCCTCTATGCGGTGCACCAGATCAGCACAGCTGCACTCACTCTGAAACATCTGTGGGGGCACAAAGTCCTGAACTGAGCTCATTTGTAAGTATCAAAATATTGCAATCTACTAAAAACAGTGTTTACAAGGGAAAAACCAGTGTAGCTCCTCTGTGAAGGTATGAGAGAATAATCGGGCTAATTCAGGCTAATATTTTTTTAATTATGGAGATTTTTGCAAGTTTTTATTTTGCAATATTTTAATACTTCGACTGAGATTAACCTGAGTAAACGGAAGAACAACGAAATTAGAGAGGCAAATTAGAAAATCAATAAAAACCTCATCTTAAAAACAGATGCTGTCGTTTTTTTATAAAGTAAATGAAAGTTGCGGAATCAACGCAGCACGAAAAAAACGGTTTAAAAGCTACTATGTTACAAGTAAGAAGTGAAAGATCTTTGTCAGCGATTCAGTGGCGTCTTTTACTTTATTACAGTGAATTTAGTGCGAGTGGAAACTGTAGAACCTGAGCTGCTCATAATCTAATCACTAGCAGCACAGACGCCTCAGATTACTGTAAACTCTGCTCCTCAATATTCATCTTAGTAGATGTGAAGTCATCGTTTATACCTGGAAATTTCTATAACATTTCGTCGCGGTCCCAAACGAAGACAATGGTGCCTTAACTTTTAACTTCAAATGTGAGTTCATGTTCATTTTTATTGGAAAGCATTACTTTTAAAGCTGTAGTGGCTCGGCCGTGCTCAGTGTAGAAGAACGAAAATCATCAAAATATGAAAATCTACGTGATTTTGGGGAGAACGAGTGTGAATATATTGTGAAGAGGTGTAGAGAAGGGCGTAGGAGAGGAAATGAAAGATGCATGAGCGGAAACAGCCTCTGTGGTCAGAAGCCACTGGGATTGTTTGCACTTCATATGAAGTCTGTATGAAAGTGAAGCCAGGAGAGACCGAGCCAGAGCGAGTTTCTGTGAGTTGCTGTGTTGTTGAAGTGATAATGACATTATAATCCCCACCATAACATCGGTACAGCTGGATAAATGTCTTATCTGTGTCTTGCCATTAATTAATATTCATTTTCACTCTTTCTGATTGGACAGAATCTGAATGGCAAGAGATGAACGCGTCGGGGGCCTCAGTAACCTACCTGTGGGTCTGCGTAGGTGAGTGAGATTTTCTGCGGGATCTCATTAAATTATTCCATTGACACAAACCTGATATATTTATTATTTGTTACATTAACAGTAATTGTGCATTAAAATGTGCAGAAGTGTGTACGCTTTGACCGCCAAAGGATTGTGTATTACAGAAAAAGTTATCCATAAAGTTTGTGAATAAACTTCATGGATAAAAGTCTGAAATCAAGTTTGTGAATAAACTTCATGGATAAAAGTCTGAAATCAGTTGCTTTCTATGAGAAAGTGGAGGGATAAATGAAAGAAAACTACACAATGAGCACTGAAAGTAGAAAGTGCTATAAAAATGAAATACAGTCGTGTTATTTCGTTCCGTCTTTGAATCGTTCCTCGATATATTTGATGGCTTTAATTTTAAGAAGGCAGAGAGATTTTTTCAGATCTTTTTGTTCCGTCGACAGCTGTAAGAGGCATGCTAGAGATTAGAAGGATGAAAAAGAAAGGACGTGATAGAAGTGCAGACTACTTTGCACCACTGCTCAGGACCTCACCGGAACTTTGATAGTTAGAGCTGGAAATGAGCTGTTCTGCGGTGCACAAGTCAGAGACTTCATCAGAAACGTTTAGATAACTTCCACTCAAAACGGTCATTAAGTGCAAATTATTCATTTTTCAGCACCAGGAGAAAAAAGCAGAAAGCACATTTAACAGAAAATGACACAGATAAAAATAATGTTCTTGTTTCAGTGTGTGCTGTGTTCACTCTTTACCTTCATTCCAGCTTCCACTCTTTTCAGGAGACTCACTTTCAGCTCCTCAAAGACTCTGCAGACACGCCTCCAAAGTTCAGTCTTAGAAGCTGGTTGAACATTTTCTGAAGCAAACCCATTCAGTGGTGCTGAGGTCGGTCAGTCCGTGGTTCTGAGAACGCCAGTAGCTTCTTTGACTCGCAAATGTTCTTCTTTTCAGTCTGTTTGAGTTTCTAATTTGGTCGTTTGACGTGAAAGGTGCTTTCTGAAGTAATCTCATTTTTTATTCATGAACTTCTGCACTCTCATCACTCCTCCCTGATCTTTGGAGGACGCTGGGGTATCACCTTTCCCTTAACAAATTGGTCCTTCAAGGGTTCTTTAGAAAAAGCGGTGGTTATATATGGAACCGTGACAACACAAAGAACAATCTGAGTGTATTAAATTATTCTTCTCTGTATTTGAAAACCTTTTGTTTGTCATCGTGCCAGAATAGCTTTATATAGCACCAAAAATGGTCCCACTACTGTTAAACGTCTGAACCTTTGTCGGTACTCTTTTGAACCCTTTTCCTGAAAGTGTGTTTGGTGAGTGGGCTATGACATCACAAGTTCTCATCTGGCTGTGGAGGAATCTTCTATTTCTCGGGGAAACACGTTTTTTCATCACTTTTAATGTTACCGGAGATATCAGCCGGCTCATCTAAGCCTAATTCATTTATATTAAATTACAAAGATTTTATGCAGGCAAACACTTTTCATTCATCTTTGTAGCAAAAATAAGTTCTAAAGTATGACCGTTCTTGCTTTTCAAACACCTTACGGTCCTAATATTGAATCCAGCTGTTGGTAGCAGAAAGATCAACATAATCCAATACTGCAGCAGGTCTTGAGAGGCTGTATCTGCCCATGGTCTTCAGCCAAACCTGACTTGGGTCCTGCCTCTAAAAACAAACCTTTCTAGATCAGTACATCCATCCATCCATCCATCTATTTTCTAAGCTGCTTCTCCGTCAGGGTCGCGGGGGGGTGCTGGAGCCTATCCCAGCAGTCTTCAGGCGGAAGGCAGGATACACCCTGGACAGGTTAGATCAGTACATGAACATAAATATCTATTATGTTTAAAGACCCCTGCTCATTGTTAAAGGTAAATTAAGGCCTTTTGATTAACTCTGACTTCCTTTCTGTTTTTTTTTTTTATTTAGCTAAAGGTTTTAGGACTTATTGTGATGATGGGTGCTTGGACCCGCTCATTGCCGTTTATAGCTATATTACAGTTATTTGCTGTTTATCATCATGTCTACCCATGATATCTTCCACTATGTTGTGGTAAAAGGGCAACATCGTCAATGATATCGTAAAGAAAGCTCACCACTGACCTCATGATTAAAGCTTACAGTGGAAAGTCTGCTCAAATGCTCCTGAGACAGTCCTGCTAAATTTTCTTTGCATGCTGGGTGACCAGCTAAACCAGCACAGAACCAGCATAGACCTGCATGGAATTCTGACATACACTTCAAAAAGTCCAAGACAGCCGAACTGAACTAGCGTGCACAACAACGTGTAACCAAGCTGGATCTTACCTACCAGAACCAAACTGCCAAATAGGACAGCGTCCAGTGAAGGCGTCTGTTTGCTTATAGGATGTCTTGACTGATCCATGCAGCCTTATTGCTCTCTTATTGCACCCAGTCCCATTTCTTATTTTTACCCCTACCCCTTGTTTTCGAGTGTCATGTTGCCCCTTAGAACTGAGTTACAAGGGGTAGTGGTTGAAATCTCCCCTCTGAAATGAGACCCTCAATTAAAGAGCATCACTTCATTAACAGCTACTAGCGCTGCTCTGTAGGCGACCCTGCCCGTCTGCAGGGACAGCAGAGGAGGGGAAAGTTCAGCTCCTCACTGCTGGGCTTTAGTTACATTTAGGGCATCATGCGCCTTCAAAGAGGGGGACAATTATTTATTATCACCCCCCCTTATTCTTCAGTGATATGAAGCTGAAGTCAGAGATTCTCCAGCTTCTTGCTTGAATTTTCCCGTTCCACCTTAAATGGAGCAGCAGTTACATTCTGAAGCCTCAGGCATTAGAACTGATGTACTATTTAAGACGGAACGGGAAAGTTAGCTAGCTAGCTCCCGAGGTGTCAGCTACTACTAGTGAATTTTTGTGCTTGTTATGAAAAAAAAGGACCATAATAAGTTAAATGTGACATTAAACTAAGAAAATACAGTGATTATCAGTGATTTAACAGAGAGAATTCTCACGTTTGTGTTGCTTTGGTCGCTCGCACAGCCTTCCTGCCGGTTTTTCTTTTTTCCTCATAACTCTGTTTGGAGTGTGTCTCTGAAAAACCTCCGTTTGGAGGGCTGTGTAGCCCTAACACTTCACCACACCCCGCTGTCTCAACAAGAATCAGGACACCCAACCCCTAGACCTGAACGTGCAAAATGGAGGGGTAGGGCTAAGTGGTAGGTACGAGAGGTGAAATGGCACTGGGCCTAAGACTGTCTACAGTTCTTTGAAGACATCTAAATCATTCGTATTTTAAGGACTGGACATTTCATAATCTGCTTGTAATAACAGTTTGGAAAACATAAATCAAACATCCTGCTGAAATATTGTCCCCAAACCTTTGACATCCAGTGGACTCATAAACTCTGCTCCATTCTGTTTCTCTCCACTTCAGCTCTTTGTGCAGTCACAGGGAGATCTGAAGTGTTCTATAAGAAAAGTGGAGACGGGGTGAGTATGGACTGTACTGATGCTGATGGCGGCAAAGATATCGAGTGGAAACACGGCAAAGACTTAATTGGAAAAATAACGGGAAGAACTGGATTATTGTCTAAAGGTATGCGATACTACCTTCATCTGATTCTGATTTTCTGTGGTAATAATTTGTGAAAACATTTTGTTTATTTGTTGATTTTTAAGAAACTACTCACTTTATTGGGCCCACCAGCCTTGTAGCTGCACTCTGCTTTCACTGTCCACTTTATCAGCTCCACTTACTGTATAGCTGGACTTTGTAGTTCTACAGTTACAGACTGTAGTCCATCTGTTTCTCTGCATACAAACTGTGCAGCAGCAGACGAGCTGTCGTCTCTGACTTTACATCTACACGGTGGACTGACAAGGTAGGAGTGTCTAATTGAGTGGACAGGGAGTGGACACAGTGTTTAAAAACTTCAGCAGCACTGCTGCGTCTGATCCATTCAGATAATCCCTGCTCAGCCCAAAAACTGGCCTGAAACGGTCCAGCAACGGTCCAAAGTGCTGGAAAAACTGGAAGAAGAGCCATTTTGTCCTTTTAACCAATACAAAACCACTTTGGGAGCCACAACATTTATGTCCATTTTACCATCTTGGCTGTAAATATGTCTCGGTATGTGCTGATGCGCTAGCATAGACAAAAAAATGTATTATAGTATAACGAAAAAACACGGACTTACTTTGCTCTGCTTAAGCTTTAGCTCAGCTGTAGATGCTTTTCTCGCATCTCTGGTAGGAAACTTGAGACGATCTTGTAAAATGTTTTTCAGTGTTCAACTTTTTACGAGAGTGAAGTCGCTTCTCATTCTCCAGCGTCTTGTTTGAATTTTACCGTTCCACCTTAAATGGTTGCCTGAGATGTTCGAATGTAACCGCTGCACCATTTAAGGTGGAACAGAAAAATGCGAACATGAAGCTGGCGAATGAGAAACTGACTTCAGCTTCACAAGTTTTTACAGTTTGACAGTTTCTCACTGTAGGTTAAACATTTCAGGAAACCAACTGGAGTGACTATAAACACAACAAAGTCCATTTGTCTCCAAATTATCGATGTTCGTCTTAAATCTCTCTCTTTGCCATTTCGTTAGCTACTAGCTAGCCTAGACTATTGTCTGCGTTGCTATGGTGACCAGCAGTCTGCGCTGATCTTCAGGGTTAAAGGGTGAATCAGCAGTTCTACATTAACTCCAGTGTTTAAGACCATTTACTGTTAAACTGTGTTGAAGGATCAGCAGAGCTTTGCTTTACTGTAAAGGAGGATTATTTTATTACTACCTACTGATCTGATTCAGCTGTGGAGCTGCAACAGGGCAGAAAAAGAGCCGTATGCTGCCGACCCCTTGGTTTAGGGTGAAGGGGATGCACAAAGTGAGAAGTAAAACTAAAGAGAGATGGAATGCAGTGTAACATGTGAACCTGACCAGAGACCGACACGTATCTGGGACATCCAAACCCAGTCAAAACATATAAACAATATTTCAAGCTCTAATGCCAAGTGCACCTATATAGTAAGTGGACGTTAAGTATAGGTACAAGGTAGGTTTGCTAAAAAAAGTGGTCAGTGAATCTACATGTGGCCTGTAATTGTAAGATGGTTTTGTTTTACAGGGAGCACGGATCTTGCACGGAAGGCAAAGATAAATGGAATTATGCTGTACATTTCTTCAGTGCAGGCCAGTCACTCTGGGACCTACACGTGCATTGGACATGATGCGACAAAGAAGAAAGTCACAGTGCATCACTCGCTGCATGTCATGTCAGGTGAGAGACATGTGGTGATCTCATCCGGACTGGATCTCAATCATCAGGTCCAGAAACACTTTCTGGTTGAGTTAAAGTCACCCTGTAGCTGTGAACTGACCTCTAAGTTCTCTTCTATATCTCTCAGTCTCTGTCAGTCCTTCAGACACAGTGCTGAGCTCCACTGATGTGACCCTGAGGTGTGATGTTGGTGGAGAATCAAAAGCGCAGGTTCAGTGGATCAAGTCTCCAGATGTTAAACCTTATGGAAGCCCCGTAACCCTGAAATCTGTGACCTTAGCTGATGGCGGCCAGTGGACCTGTGTGGTCAAAGAAAAGGGGAAAGTGCTGGGGGCCGTCGAAAAGACCCTCAGTGTTACAGGTTTGTTATGGGTCAACCGTTGTCTTTTTCTGTATTTATGGGATGTGGTTGAATATATTTCATGGTACATTTATGCAAGGTTTTCCTTCAGTTTGTGCACATATATTCTTATCATACAGTGCTGTGAAAGCGTTGGCTGTTTCATATCTTTAAACAAAACTTAATATTCATGAAACATGAAGTAGGTCTGAACAAGCAGCACTCTATGCTGCAATGAAAAGACATTTTGAAGGAGAAGAGTTATAAAACCATTTGTAGGCTCTGGATCTGGCTCTGGGTCTCCACCGAATCATGGTGATACTCATTATTATAGTATATAAATGGATAAAATTTGGGACACTTGTAAAGTGGCTGGCCTTGCAAAATTCCTCCAAGAGGTCAGCGACAATCATCTAGGACACTACAGGTTTTGTTCACCTCTGGTCAGCGTCACGATTCCACAATTAAAAAGTAGCTGGGCAAAAATGGTATCCATAGGAGTTGCAAGGCCAAAACTGCTGGGGAAAACACCCTGATAATCCTCAAACCTTTTAGAATAAATAGAAGAGGTCTTAACACCACTTTCCAAAACAAGAACACCATGCCAGCAGTGAAACATGGTGGTGGTAGTGTGATGATGTGGGGATGCTTTGCTGCTTCAGTCCTAACTTGAACTCCACTGGTATTCTGGGGCAGGAGCTTATATAGGCAGTTGCTTGAAAGCCTTCCAGTGTGGCTGAATTAAAGCACGTCTGCAAAAACAGAATGAAAGATTGATCTCCAGTTATAGCAGGGCCTGAATTTCGGTGTGGGATTGCGGGTATTGCGCATAATTTCATAGATTCCCGCAAATCTAACACAATGCGGGAAATACCCGCAGACATTTACAGCGATTTCAGGCCCTGTTATAGGAAGTGCTCGGTTGTAGTTGTTGCAGCTAGGGCGCAATTTCTCTTTCCCAGGTGTTGCAAAACCTTTAATCATTTAAAATGTGTGTTTTGTGTTTACCTGTGTTCTCCTTGTTTTATGTTTTGTATGAGGATCTGTTACCATTTAGTGTGATGAAAAAGGAAATCAGGAGGGAGCAAATACTTTTTTAATACTTTAAAATAACTTTAAAATACTTTAATCTCTAAAACTAAACTACACAGACCTGTCTGCAGACTTCTATTCCTCAGTCTTCCATCCATCCATTTTCTAAGCCGCTTCTCCGTCAGGGTTACGAGGGGTGCTGGAGCCTATCCCAGCAGTCATCGGGCGGAAGGCAGGATACACCCTGGGGCAATTTAGCATGTCCAATTGGCCTGACTGCATGTCTTTGGACTGTGGGAGGAAACCGGAGAACCCGGAGGAAACCCACGCAGACACGGGGAGAACATGCAAACACCGAGAGAGCCCTGGTCACCCGGCCAGGGAATCAAACCCAGGCCCTCCTCGCTGTGAGGCAACAGCGCTACTCACCACGCCGCCCTTCCTCAGTCTTATAACTCAAATAAATCATTTGTTGTTTTCCATCCAGATACTAAATGGTATACTTTAGTATATGAACATACAAAGAGCAAACAGGTTCATATAAGTTGACCCATACAGCATGCACACTTTACATTAAAGATAGTTATAATGAGGTAAAGTGTACCTATAGCTATCAGCACTATTGCTGCTACTGTAGCCGCTTTTCCATTGCATGGTACCAGCTCAACCTGAGTCGACTTGCTTTTGGTACCAGCTACTTCGTTTTCCACTGCAGATATAGAACCCCCTCAATGCAGCTGGTTGTTGTAGCGAAACCGCCGTGACATGATGGAGACAAATTTTATCCAGAAGAGGCTGATAGCAGCAAGACGAAAGACAGCTGACAAAACCAGGAGAGTTTGGGAAAAACTACATCAGAGACGAGGAAATTCTGGGTGTACAAAGGCGACGCTAGAGTTAGCTGTGTTTAGGATGATAGTGACTATTCTCTTTGACCAATCAGTGGTCTGCAGTTTTTCCACGTCACCTTTTGGACTCAGCTCCCTTGGAACCCCAACAAAGGCATTACCAAAAGTAGTACCAGGTACCAGGTTTGCCTTAATGGAGAACCAAAAAGAGGCTAGCAAAGTTGAGTCAATCTGGTCCATGCAGTACAGAAAAGGCTTATAACTGCTGCTAATTCTAATTTATTTTGATTTGAATGAATGTTAATCACTCTGTTCTGCTCTGCAGGTCCTCTAGTATCCCCTACTGAAGTTACAGCTACTCCAGGAGGTGATGCAGAGCTACCATGTTCTCTCCCTAGTCCGAGCGGTCTGCATATAATGTCAGGGGGGTGGACAAGTAACTACCCCTCCGACCTCCAGTTCCCAGGCTTAGCCAGAGATGCCAGTGGCCTACGCTGGAATGGGACTAAGTTGAGGTTCGCATTCAGTGACGAACAACTCTCCACCAACTTCACTGTGACACTGAGAAATGTGAGAAGCAACCACAGTATGTCAGTTGGGCTTCCAGATTATTCGTTTATTTGCTTTGCAGATTATTCTTGCCTCTGAATCTCTTTCAGGTGCAGCTTTCTGACGCTGGTGAGTATTTCTGCAATCTGACGTTTAAGGACGGAAAGAGCCTGAGAACTAAGCTGAATCTGAAGGTTGGGAAAGGAAAGGTCATTGTTGCTCCTGGTAAGAATAACAGATGGTACCTTCTAAACCAGTGTGCACAATCCTGGTCCTGGAGATCTACCGCCCTGGAGAGCTCAGATCCATCACACCTGAATCTAATATTTTTGTTTATTTATTTATTTAATTGCCCCAGTTTTCTCCCCAATTTAGTCACCTCTAATTACACTCACTGGTTAGGACTTCTCCAATCACACAATACTATCACCGCTAGGAGGGTGAAGGCCGCATTTTTTGAACTTCTGCTCACGCAACGTCATTGGACAGCTTTACACGCTCAGAGGAAAGTGCAAACCGCCAGATATGATACGTCAGCTAACAGACGCCTGCGCTGACCAGCATCGCGTTGAGTTAGGGGGAAACGGGGGGCCATCCTACCCAGAGAGTGAGGCCAATTGTGCTTTCTTGGACTCCCGGTCACAGACGGCTGTAGCATCACAAGGGATCGAACTTGATGACAGAGTCAAACGCTTAGAGCATTAGTGCCAATGAGGAGCCCCCACCTAAGTCCAATAATGAGATGCCCCTAAAGGCCTTCGTTACACAGAACAGGTGTGTTAGATTAAGGTTGGAGCTGAACTCTACAGGATGGTAGATCTCCAGGACCAGAATTGAGGATCCCTGTTCTAAACATTCTGCCTCCTCCAAGCAACATCACTGCTTTCACCATAATCATCCCCTCAAAGAATTCTTGAAGGAAGAGTTTGGCAAAAAATTCTATTTTTCACAGTTTTTCACTGTGACTTGTATCCAAATGGTCCTACTTTAGTTTGGCTTTGAAGCTAATGTTGCTAACAAACACTAAACGTCAGTAGTCAAACTTAACTTTTCAGTTAATACATCCTCAAAACGTATTTATTGGGGTCATACAGACTGGCTATTGTGGTTTAAGGCATAGTATGACTTACTGTGAACTGTAGAAATGAACAAATCCTAACAGAGTAGCTGAATGCTGAACATTTTTGAAGTTCACAGTAAGTAATGCTCTGTTCTAAACAGTGGTGGACAGATCAACATAGTAAAGGAGCTCATCTGTGATCCTGAGTTTAAAGCCAGTTTTTATTCAACTTAAACTTGGAACTAAGTTGTAAATAAATCTGAAACTGAAACTTTGCTTGTGTGTAAAAAGTGATTTCAGAGCCACTCGGTTCTCCCTGATGGAAACTGTTTACCTTCAGTGTTTTGTGCTTCTGATCATTTTAATAGACGTCAGCGTCACTAATTAATGACGTTCTATTAAAAGACTGGTTTACCAAGAGAGACGCTGGAGGACTTTCACCTGAAATGAGTTCATGAAGCCAGTCTGGTTATAAAAATGATAACAGGACATCAGAGCCAGAATTACTCTTTTAGTACTTTTACTTTATACTTAAGTACATTTGAAGGTAAATACTTTAGTACTTTTACTCAAGTGGAGGTCTAAAGGGAGAAACTTCTACTTTTACTGGAGGAATATTTTACCTTGGGTGTCTCAACTTTAACTCAGGTACAGGGTTTGTGTACTTCGTCCACCTCTGGTTCTAAACCACATTAGCAAGTCTGTGCAACTCTAATGAAGACCGGGATGTGGTTTGAGAGAAGTTTTTGCAGGTGAAGTTACAGGTGACTGTTGACTTCTGGCGTTTCTCAGCAGCGTTGGCCTCGTAGCTCCCGGTGCTAAACTAAAGAAGCAAAATCTGATCTCCAAACATGTTTTGTCTGATGGACTAAATCTGAAGTGAGTGGACAATTGGACAATTGTGCAAAGTAGATTTTTCACTTCAAAGACATCAAGACACTCATGTTTTGTGGCCGCCAAGTGTAATATAAGTATAATTTCACTACTTCCTCACAAATGAGCAGTTTTACAGTTCTGTTAAAACATTTAATCACTGTTTTCACTAGATTGTTGAACTATTTTTTGCATCTTCCTGTGATGAAATGTGATTTTATTGGAATACTGTTAAACCAAGTACCCAATTAGCTGCACACATGCCTAATGCAACCTAATAACCATCCAGGACTTTCGTGCACGTCTGCCATCCAGTTCCTTCAGCACTTTATTTCTCATTTTTGATTCATCCATCACAGTCACAGAGATAACCTTTTCAGTACCTGCTGTAACAGGAAACACAGCCGTCAACGGAAGCGAGGCCTCCAAACGGTGGCTGAAATTTCTCATGCTGATGCAAACCTGCAGCTTGTGGCATGATGTGATGCTGCTGACGTTCATCTTTTGCGTGGAGAAGTTGTGAGAGAGAAGATCTAATACCGTACATTCGATCCTGCTTAAAAACAGTTTAGACCAGCATGAATTCCAGGCTTGTTAAAGCTGTTCTGGTGCTGGTTTAGCTGGTCACTTAGTGGTCATACAGCATCCGAAACACAACGTATTGTTGCTGTCGGAACAAAGCCTTGTATCTCCATTTTTATTGTTTTTCGGTTTTTGGCATAATGTGAAAATGCCAGTTGCCCTTTACATTGAGTGCAAATTTCCTGATGAATGGTCAAAAAGAAATGACATAAAATGATGTGGAAAAACATCTGGTTCCATTGACTTCAATTAAAAGTAAAGCATGGTTTTTCCTTCTCCTGTAAATTTATCATTTTGGAGACAACAACAGCGATATGCTGGTTTTGCTGCTGATCAGCTGTGGTGATCTATGCTGGCTTTGTCTAGCAGGGTTTTCCTCTGATTTTAGGAGCCACAATTCAGCTCATTTCAAAACACAACACAGTCAAAATCTTGTTTTGAGCTGAAGTAGACAACTAAGAACACTGCTGTCCTCCTTCAGGTATTCAGGAGATTACAGCTCCACTAGGGGGTACTGCAGACCTGCCATGTACTCACTCTGGTTCCAGCAGTCCACGGATAGTCGAAGGTCAGTGGGTACGTGTTCCCCCCGCTGACTTCCGGCTCCCCATGTTAATGATCTCTGGGGCGGAGGGTCTGCAGTGGAATGGTACAGATGTGCTCAAGGCTAAAGTTACAACCAGTGACCAACAACCCAGCAAGTTTAACATCGAAGTAAAAAATGTGAGAAAAATGAAATTTCTTCTTATTTTATATCTGTATGCGCCTTGTTTTTCAGACTTATTCTCTCTCTCTCTCTCTCACTCCCCCTCAGGTGGAGCATGGTGATGCTGGTATGTACATCTGCACTCTCATGTTTGAGGATGGAAAGAATTGGAATACCACAGTAATGCTGAAGGTTGAAGAGGGTGCTATTGTTGCTCCAGGTAAGCACAACAGGGTCTTTCTCACGTTATGCAGAAAGAAAACCACAGTGGCTGTCTGTGTGTTATGTATTATACACACACACACACACACACACACACACACACACACATATATATATATATATATATATATATATGGTTGCTAGTATGTTGTAAGGTCAGTCTTATATCTCAGGTGATTGCTTGGATGATGCAAGGTGAGTCTTACCATATCTCAGGTGGTTGCTAGGATGTTGCAAGGTGAGTCTTACCATATCTCAGGTGGTTGCTAGGATGTTGCAAGGTGAGTCTTACCATATCTCAGGTGGTTGCTAGGAAGATGCAAGGTCAGTCTTACCCTATCACAGGTGGTTGCTAGGATGTTGCAAGGTGAGTCTTACCGTATCTCAGGTGGTTGCTGGGATGTTGCAAGGTCAGTCTTACCGTATCTCAGGTGGGTGCTAGGATGTTGCAAGGTCAGTCTTATCTTATTGTCCATTAGTTCCACTGACCATATAGGTGCACTTTATAATTCGATAGTTAAAGACTGTAGTCCATCTGTTTCTCTGCTTACTTTGTTAGCCTGTTCCTCAGGTCAGGACCCCCACAGGGCCCTCACAGGACTTTCTCAGCACTGTAGTAACACTGATGTGGTGGTGGTGTGTTAGTGTGTGTTGCGCTGGTGCTCACTGTCCACTCTATTACACACTCTGGGTTCTTAATAGAACCATTGCCTTTACTGAAGAACCCTTGAAGAACCATTTTTAAGTGTGTATACTACTTTGTTCTCACAAACTCTATCTCCAGATCCATCATATAAATCCAGGCTGTGTGATGTTGATCTCTACTCTGTGTCTTTGTGTGTTGTTAGATGCACGACCCTCAGACAGTATACAGTTCTGGCAGAAGCCTGTGCTGTTGGGTTTGGCGTTGTGGATCTGGATCGCCGTAGCAACAGGTTCCCTCCTTCTGATCGTTCTGGTAGTGGTCATTGCTTCAGTCCAGTGCAGGAAACAGAGAAAGGTAAGAGAAGAGAGAGAGAGAGAGAGAGAGATACTGAAAGAGAGAAAAGAGAGCAAGACGCTCATGATTGTTTTCATTTTCAGAGGAAAGCAGAGAAAAACAAAGTTAAGACAGAAAGCGCTTACATTCGGGAGTCCGTGCCAATGCAGGAGGAGGTACTTTTTCCTTTTCAGTTATCAAAATATATACGAACCAGTGCTATACTGATATACAGTGGCCTCAAATAGTATTTGGACATTTGTGCCGTACTTCAAAATCTATTAAGTTCAATGACTCAGTAAACAGAGCCTGAACAACTTCTATCGGGATAAACAAGTTTGGGGGTAATAGGATAGGGTGAGCTTTTTAGGGTCACTGTTTATTAGATTCTGGTATGTTCAATGATTAATATTGATTGTGTTATTGCGACCGGGAATGTGATGTAATGTTTGTCTATAATGGCATAATAACATTAAAACACTCACTAAAATTAGAGATGTATTGATTGTTTATTTTTATGGCCAATTCTGGTTTATTTGCAGCCTAATTATTATTAAATGTACAGAGCTCACGCTGCTTGGGCTAAATATATTTCCAGTGCTTTGTATTTGCCAAAAAACTTTTTTAATTGGTCAAACTGGCTTTTTTCGAATTTGGTAATGACAAGTCAGCTGCATATTTAAATACCATGAATCCAATAAAGTGCTAACTGGCCTGTTTAGCACATTGAGTCATGTATAATTTTGCTATGATATTTTGGTACAGCAGCCCTCAAATCAGCACTTTTTCTGCCTCAACTTGTTTTTTCCTCCTAAAACTGTAACACAGAAATGCCAAAAACCAGAATAGCAACTTGGCCGATTGAGTTTTGCCAGTCCCATTATGTGCTGTAGCTAAAACATTAGTCAGAGTTTTAGTGTTGTTATGCAGTTTGTCCATAAAGAGCAAAGTTTCTGTTTCCATAGAATTGTCAACAAGTTTCATCAACATGTTGTTTTATCAATATTGAAGTAGTTACAGTCTGTAATTTTTGATGCTGTTGGTAAAGATGGGTAAAATTTAGTCTAGTCAACAAATTTCATACATTTTTTTAAAAATATGACTACATGTGTCACACTTATTACCACCTCTACATTTAGTACAGAGTGAGTCAAAAGTCACAGGACACTGTTTTATTTTATTTTTTATTTTATTATCGACTTTTATCTCTGGGGTCATCTCAAACAAATTGTGTATGCTGAGAAAATACGCAACAAACATCACCTTCAGCACCGCATCGTGGAGGCTTGTGACAGCATTTCTCCAGAGATTCTCATACGGGTTCATATGATTGGATCCTGCACAATCAGCTCTGTGTTCAGCACCAGGGACAGCACATTCAACACGTCAGATAGCTGTGCATCACAGGCAACATTCCCTGTTGTTGTTGCAACTTTCTGTGTTGATAACTTTTGAACCACAAAAGATATTGCAAATCTGATTGCGCCAATCGATTTCTGAGACAGTTCTGGTCTTCTTTGATCTGCTACATGACCACCTTCCCACTGGAAAAACTTGCCCATATTGCGACCATATTCCAGACACAGCCTAAAAGATAGGCCCTCTCACTCATTACTTGCTGGGGTATTCAGATGTGTCATTTTCCCTTTGGTTTCGTTTCGAGTTTTGACTCATGCTGTACTTTGTTAAACCACAGTTTGCCAACATAACAGCAATAAGTCTTTCCCTATAATATGTGATATAAAGCGAGCAAGGAATCTCAGAGCATTTCTCAATACCAATGCCCAGTTCCATTTCATGGGAACATGCTGCGGTTAGATGTTGTTCAGGCCAACCACAGGTGCTTTTGTCTTAGACTCAATTTACTTCCAGTAAAGAGTGGATTGTTCTCATCAGTGTGAGGCTAACCAGACATTGTTCATGATCTTGTTTATCCATCTTTACCAAGGGTGTAAATAATTGTGGAGCTGGCTGTACACACTTTAACTTCATCATTTTCTTCCTACAGTTCCCAAAGAAAAAGAGTGAAAGACGGCCTCGTCCAGGAATGAAGGAGAGGCCACTTCCTCCAGTTCCCAGACATCAATACAAAGCCATGAACAGACAATGAGATAATATCATGCATTTCTTTATTATTATTATAGAAAGGATCATTGAGCAAATGCTGATTAGCATTTCTAACTTCTTATTCACTTGATTACACACGCATTTCTCCTTCATACATCACCAACAGTGTGATGGTGACAGTCATCTGCAGCTGTGAATTCACCTTCCTCTTAAAATTCAAGTTACAGTGAGTGGGTTTACATGCAGTCAGAAATCCAATTATAATTGGACTTCAGCAGTGGACTTCAATTATTGTTGTTATTCAATGGTCATGTAAACAGAATACATTAGCCACGTTTACATGCAGCCTAATAATCTGTTAGTAATCTGACTAATAGCTCAATCGGAATAGAATACGTCCATGTAAACACCTCACACTTAATAGTCTAGTCTGATTGAGGCCATTCAGAATATAATATATATCCAACTGAATGAGGTGGGTAATCTTGTAAATAATCCGTTAAATAGAAGAATAATATCCGTGTAAACGTCTGTATCCGATTACGTTCCCTATCGGAAAGTTTAAGTCCGTTCTGCATGTGCGTCGCGTCACAGTGAGAGTTTATACCGTTCAACGCGGCGGAGCAGAAACTGGTCTGCAGAGGAGACGAAGTTCATGCTCTGATCTTTAAAAGACGGCGGTGGGACGGACGTCTAGCTTATGAGTCTCAGAGCACGACGTCTTCCTCTCGGCCTTCTTTAATAAAGACATGTGAAGGACGTTTTCCTGAGTCTGACGTCATTTTAAAGCAGTTAAAAACACAATCACTGCTCACTGCTGCTCATCTCACCCTGACTGGACTGACATGATGTTCGCTGTCATGGTAACGTCTACTCTTAGCGCTGCTCCACGCATGCATGTCATTTCGCATCGGATTACTTGTAGTGAGCATGTAAATGAAGATTTTCCACCAGATTGTTGAATAGAGTGTCCATATAAACACCTCAGTCTGAATCAGTAATCCGATCGTATTCAATCGGATTGGCTAAACTCTGGCTAAGCTCTCATGACCTCAAACGTAGCATCTGTCATTACATTTGCATTGAATTTTTAATTGAATCAACTTTATTTGTCCCAGAGGGTCAATTCAGAACTGACCATACAAACAAACTTATAACACAGGGACAACTGAAGACAGACGTCTTCAGAAATAAGATAAATAATAACATGCATAGTGAACACTTCTCACTGTAAACGATCATTAATCAAACTGATGGTCTCAGCTACCAATGACACTCTCTGTTGGACAGACTGGGGTAGCAATAAGGGGGGTCTAGAGGCAACAGGCAGAGTGGAGGACATGTGAAGGGTCTTTAATGACAGAATGGCCTTTCTTTAGTCTTGATGGCATTTATAGAGTGTTTATGCAGTAAAGCCAGTGACCGCCAATTATGGTGTAGCAACAAAATTGTAGCTAAATGTACTGAGCTAGTATGATTTATGAATCATGTTTTGGATCAAAATACCAGTTTTCAAAATATCTGGGGAAAAAAATCTGAAACAAAAAATGAAAATGAAAAATATTAATACATATTATTTCCTGTGTAAACTAGCAATTGAAATACATACCGGCTTCATTTTGGGTGTCTTTGCTTGTCGTTAATGTTGCTATGCTGCTTGCAAATATGCAGAATTTGAAATATTTCAATAAAAAAGCATTTCTGACTTTCACACATTGTACATTTCCATTTATATTGCATTCTCTGACACCTTTTAATATGCATGTATAACTACAAGAATGTAAATCGCTGCTGTCGGAACAAAACCTCGTATCTCCAAAACGGTAACTTTACAGGAGAAAGAAAAAACATACTTTACTTTTAATGAAAGTCAGTGGAACCAGACGTCTTTCCAAGTAATTTTGGGACGTTTCGTTTAGTGCATTCATCGTGAAATTTAACACAATGTAAAGGACCAGATATTTTATTTAATCTTTTAATAGTTATTGCCCTATTGGGATATTTACTGTGGGGAATGAGTGCAGGACCAGTATCCCAAGCCCCACAGAGAGTCTGGAGTGTTTCATCGCTCAGTGTGTCCAGGAGCCGCCTACTTTGACAGAAACAGGCCGTTTGACTGGCATTCAGAGAAATCAACCACAGACAGTTTTGTGCGACATGTAGAGGCAGAAAACAGAGGTGCATTAAAACACACCCAAGTGCAACAAAGAGGCATAAACATGTGAAGACGTCTCATTTAGTAGCCAATGAGAATGCATGAGGGGGGTTGTGCTTCTGGCTTTCTGGACAAATGAAACTCACGTGAAGGGACCTCGGTCAGCTGATAGAGCGCAGCTAAAGTGGCAGGAATAGAGATGCAATATTATTAAGATGAAAAACTGGGAACGGAAGCTGTTGTTCAGTCCAGTCTCTAGGTCATAAGCTAGTAGCTGCTGTTTTGTTAGGATTGTTTGAGTGGCTCTATATGAGCTGCATTATGATGATAATGGCTAATTTTCTGTTGTGGGCTTATTAAGATTTCCATGACGTTAAAAGGTAAAATGCCACACGAGTGAACGCTCACGCACTTTCGTTCCTGCAGTGAAAAGATCTTCATCCTCCTACACTGCACTCTCACTCTCTCTCTCTCACTCTGCCTCATCTTTCTCTCTCTCTCACTCTGCCCCATCTTTCTCGCTCTCTCTCTCTCTCTCTCTCTCTCTCACTCTGCCCCATCTTTCTCTCTCTCTCACTCTGCCCCATCTCTCTCACTCTCTCTCTCTCACTCTGCCCCATCTTTCTCACTCTCTCTCACTCTCTCTCTCTCACTCTGCCCCATCTTTCTCGCTCTCTCTCTAACTCTCTCTCTCTCTGCTCCATCTTTCTCTCTCTCTCTCTCTTCTTCATCTTTCTCTCTCTGTCTCTCTCTCTTGCTTTCTCTTTCTCTCTCTCTCTCTCTCTCTCTCTCTCCGCCCCATCTTTCTCACTCTCTCTCTGCCCCATCTTTCTCGCGCTCTCTCGCTCTCTCTCTCCGCCCCATCTTTCTCTCTCTCTGTCGCTCTCTCTCTCTTGCTCTCTCTCTCTGCCCCATGTTTTTCTCTCTCTCTGCCCCATCTTTCTCTCTCTCTCTCTTCCTCTCTCTCTCTCTCTCTCTCTCTCTCTCTCTCTCTCGCTCACTCGCTCTCTCTCTCTCTCTCTCTCTCTCTCTCTCGCTCGCTCTCTCTCTCTCTCTCTCTCTCTCTCTCTCTCTCTCGCTCGCTCTCTCTTTCTCTCTGTCGCTCTCTCTCTCTCTCTCTCTCTCTCTGCACAGCTGAGTTCGCTGCTTCACTGATCGGACTCTTTCCAGCTCTGCTCTCCTGTAAGTACTAAAACACTCTTTTAAAAATGTTGTTTATCTTTATTTTAATATGATCTCAGTCCTAAGATCCTTATCCTAATAGATATGTGGTTGTTTTGTTTGTTGGTCTTTTACATATTGTGAGAACGCCAGCTGTCATCAACACAGTCCAAACTGATCTGGAACACAGTCTTTCCATTAACTTGCATTTAAAGTGAAAGTTTTCCGTTCTCTTGCAGAACGTCTCTTCTAGCTTGTCCGTTTATTTACTTGCTGTTTCTGCCTTTCATCTCCAGCTGAGCAGAATTAGCGCAGAATTCCTTCCGAGAGCTGAATATATAAAGTCAGAGGTCAGTAGTAACAGACATTCAGTGAAGCACCTGCAGTTAATAACACCGGTGGATTGGTTTCCTCCTGTTTTGAAATCATAATACTTTCCCCTCTATTGCTGAAGCGCATTAGTGAGTAAGAGAACCTTTGTACTCAGTTCCATTTCAGCCAATCATACTCAGTTATCATTCGTTTTATGCTTCATTTCATTGTGTCTTGTTGGTAACAGCTCACACCCTGCTGTGCCACCGGTCACTGACTTTACAGGTCAGTCTGTATAGCTGATAAAGCACCTTTATGACTGAGGAGTTCCACTGCAGCTCTGTTAGATACTCAGCAGTGTTGAGCCGAGACGTTTGTCGTTTTCTGGGAAAGCACTTTTACCTGTGCGTTGCTTTAGGTGACTCTTCGTCTCAGTTGTTTATGTTACATATTATGTATTTATTTATATTTATTATAATAAATATTATTATTATTGCTGTTGTTCTCATTATACTATTATTGTTTGATTTGATTTTTTTTTTATCTTAATCTTCTGTGTACAGTGTTGATGGGTATCTTCAATGGGGCTTCTAAATAAAACACTATTATTATTATTATTATTATTATTATTATTATTATTTACTCTACCCACTGCCTAAAGTACATAAACATAAGAAGAAGAATAGACTTAGACTTGTGAGATAAATAAATAAATCATTTAAATTCATTTTAAAAAGCTGAAATATTTTTCATGATAACAATATGCAAAAAAGCAAGCAAACAAATAACAACGACAACAAAAAAGACTAACATCCCTGTCCAGCTGGACAGATGTTCGGTTGAATCTGAATTTAATACTGACTTTAACTCACGTTTCATTTCATATTACTGTCAGCGTTAAAGTGCCAAGATGGATGTGAAGGACCGTGTGATCAGCAAACCATCACGGCTGTACTGTGGCACCTTCAGAAAGGCGGTTTACAGCGTCTCGTGTGATTTTCACATTGCAATCAGGCTTTATACGCCTTCAGAGAAGAGCGCCGACGAGAAATCGAAAGATGAATGAACGGAAGTAGCTCTTGTGGTCAGAAGCCACTGAGAGGTTCTGCTCTGTAGATGAAGATTTAAAAACACAAAATGAAGTGAGGCTTCCACGCTCCTCGTCAGAGAGAACGTACACGTCCAGGCTACGTCTGGTATTGTGGATCAGAATGACCTGCGTGGACTCACTATAGTCAGGGACAGTTCACATGAATCAACATAAAGAAACAAAAATACAGACAAGCTACCCTCATAACCCAAAACAAGCAGAGACGGTTTACATGCAGATGAGTGCAACAACAGTTCATAGATGAGAGGAACGCTGGAGGAACTGTAGTGCTTTTGTTTTTTGGTGTCGTTCTCAGTTTCTCTGATTTCAGGAGCTGGATGGGCAGAAATGTCGTCATCAGAAACCCTCCTCTGGATCACTTTGGGTGAGTGAGGAATGACCCAGTCCTGGTCCTCACCGTTCCTGAAGCAGTAGAGTCTGTATAGATGCTGCAGTTCCACACAGCTTTCTCTCTGTTTCAGCTCTGTGTGCAGCCACTGGAGGATCTGAGGTGCTCTACAAGAAACGTGGACAGGTGGTGATGATGTACTGTGGTGATGTAGACACAAGGATAACAAATTATGTGGAATGGAAACACAACAGTGTCCTCGTCTTTAAAATTAATACCAAAAGGGGAGGTATAATCAAAGGTATCTGCTTTTACCTTCTCTTTTACGTCACTTTAACCTTTTACAATCGCGGTTTATGGAACATCTCATGTTAACGTGGCCTGTAGCTGTGAGATCTGCTTTCTGTTTAAAGGGAGCGCTGCTGTTGCTAAGAAGGCAAAGCCAATTGGAGACAGCCTGAAGATTCCTTCAGTGGAGGCCGGTGACACTGGAATCTACATCTGCAGTGGAGTTGATATAAACGGGAACCAAATCAGAAAGGAGTACAAACTGCATGTTGTGTCAGGTGAGAGCAAAGATGACAGGATGGAAGGAAATAAAAGCTGAGTTACTCATAAACAACACAGTGTAACTGAGCAGCCAACAGCGTCTTCCTTTGTTACTGTCTCACTTGGACGCACTGAGACCCAGAGGAGACTACATAGGTGGCAGAAATCATAATAGTCACTATTATTTTGGTCAATATGGAGATCATAGTCATTTCACATGATTACTCATTGACTTTTAGTGAACTTTCCTTGAACTTTAAATATAATTCAACTGAAAAATGACAAAAAAAAGTAAAACAAAGTTAAATAAATTAAATAAATGATATCTAGTATATGAATATGTAGAGCCAGTTTCTGCCGCAGAGGTCCATGTTGCCGAGGACCTCCCCACCATCTCCCACCACCTATACCCCTCTACACCGGTGCCCCCCCACCCGGCCAGGTCACGAGGGCTGCCCAGCCACCGGGCACTCACTGAGGAACACTACCCCCAGGCCTGGCTCTAGGGGCAGGTCCTTGTAACCCTCTCTCGGGCAGGGTACACAATGTCCCTTAGTTTTGGAGGATTATGAATCACTGCAGACCTGTTTCGCCTTGGGAGACCCTACCAGGAGCTCCAGAAGACTGAGCTCTAAAGACCCCTAGACCACACCAGCCCTTCCGCCACGGCAAGGCCCTGATCCAGGAAGGGGCATTCCCTGCTTTGCTCTTCCAACTGCTACTGTGACACTATCTGGATTAAGCGGTTAAAGATGATGATGATGATGATGATATAAATGTATATACTTTTAAATAAATAATATAAAAATACTGTGATGGACCGGCAGCCTGTTCATGCTGTCCTGGGACAGGAGGATAAGCGGCTTAGATGATGAATGAAGGAATAAATGACTGAAAATAAACATAATGAATAAAAGTAAATAAGATCCAAATACATAAGATCAACTCTGTTGTCTTAAACCTACTGAAAACTACCAAACATATTTAAAAAATGTTAATTAAATATGATTTGGAGCTAAATAAATGAGATGAGTTTGGGTTTTTATGGAGGAAATGTGAAGCAAACTGGTGCAAAGCGAGAGCATCATCTCGATTAAACTGTTTTCGTAATCGTTGGAAGGCAAAATCGTCACTGAAGATGAAATCTGATTAATCGTTCAGCCTTAATACTAAATGTTAACAGAAAATGCAGCACAAGACCAACACTGCTCTTATATTTCATTCTCATCTACATGGATCTACTGGGAGCCCTATTAAGGTGCCACCTCAGCCCTGAAGTTCCTGGACACCCAATCAGTGGCTTGATGTTTTACTAAATCCAGCTTTGTTGACTGAACCGTTCCCGTTAACTCCGTCATTATTTGTTCTCTTCTTTCTCTCAGTCTCTGTGAGTCCTTCAGACACTGTGCTGATCTCCTCTGGTGTGACCCTGAGGTGTGACGTTGAAGGAGACTCAACAGCGCAGGTTCAGTGGAAGAAGCCTTCAGGTGCTGAACATCATGGAAGCCCCGGCAACACCGTAACCCTGAAATCTGTGACCTTGGCTGATGCCGGCCAGTGGACCTGTCAGATCAAAGATAACGGGGGGAAAGAGGTGGAGAAGATAGAACAGGTCATCACTGTTGTAGGTTTGTGTCCTCTATGCTACTTTTATTTTGCTATTATTTGCTAATATCTTTACTTTCTATGTATCTCCCTGTCAACAAAAACAGCAACAGTAGGCTTTTATTTTGAATTGGATGCCTGGTGGTGGAGGATATACGAGTGGTCATCACTGTTGTAGGTTTGTCACCCGAAATGTGCTTATTGGATCATTGGTGCATTTTTTTGTCTCCTGATATTATTTTGTGCATTTAGACTGATACATTTATTGCATGTTATTTGCATTGCTTTTTATCTTGATCTTGAAAACATCTTCATTGTCGCCTCATTTTTATGCCTCATAATGCCTCTCTTCTGCTCCTCAGGTCTTCTACAATCCCCTGCGGAAGTTACAGCTCCTCTAGGGGGCGCTGCACAGCTACCATGTTTCCTCCCCGATCCAGTCAGTTTGCGTATAATGGGAGGAGGGTGGGCACGTGAGGCCCCCACTGACCACTTCGTAACCTTTAGCAGAAAAGTCAGTGGTCTGCACTGGAAGGACACTGATATTTTGTCCAGAGTCACGTTCAATCAACAAGAACTGACCACCAACTTCACTGTGACGCTGGAAAACGTGAGAACCGCTGATGGTTTTTCGTTCGTTTAAAGAAACACTTCAGCCTGATCTGTATCTGCTGCATCTGTAGCTGATTACCACAAACACAAATTTTGGTTTTCTTTGATCTGAAAGAAGCTGGAGGCCAGCTGTTGGTAGTTTGTGCAGTTAGGGCAGGGGTTGGCAACCTTAATGTTAAGAAGAGCCAACAAAAATCTAACCACCTTGGGAGCCGCAACATTTTATGTCCATTTTATTGAAGGAACTTTTCACCATTTTGGCTGTAAATATGTCTCAGTGTGTGCTGATGTGCTATCCATCCATCCATCCATCTATCCATCCATCCATCCACAAAAGTAGTTCCGGTTACTTTTGACAGCTGCATTGAAACCAGCTGAATTATCCCTTGTTGCGATTTGCGTTACTGAGATTACTGCATTTGCGTTTCACCTCTTCGTCTCTCAGGTGCAGTTGGCTGACGCTGGTGTGTACGTCTGTACGGTGGATTTTGATGGTGGACGTAGCCTGAAGACTCAGTTAAACCTGATGGTGGAGGAAGAGAGAGGTGATGTGATCACAACCGCTGATACCGATCAAACTTCATGTGCTATATGTGCACTTCTACACACACACACACAAACAATTCACACCAAACCCATTTCAGAAACACAGAGTGTCTTGTGTGTCTCTATCACTCATTACTGCTCTATCCATCTGCTCAGAGGCAGCAGTGGGGAGCAGCTTCGGGGAGAAACGCGTGTTGGGTGTGGCACTGTGGGTCTGGTTTGCCGTGGCGGCAGTCTCTTTCATTCTGATTGATCTGGCTGTCATCATTGTAATAAAGCATCGCAGGAAAAAACGCAGGACAGTAAGTAAAAAGAGCAGGTTTTAAAATGGTCATTCAATTATGTTAATTAAGGACTTAATAATTCACTGTTATATGCCGCTCTCTGTAACACTTTAATTACAATATATGAGAAAACTTCGTATTTGTTTTATAGCATTTTTATTAACTTATCTCCTTTCTTCCAATAGTTCTTTGTCAAAAGGACTCCCAGGCAGCCTATTCACAGGACAGAATGGCCACCTCCTCTTCCCAGACCAGAGCACAGCGCTGTAAACATATATGTGTTTATGTAGGACCATAAGGAGAACTATGTAGAGTAGCATGGAGTTCAGATCCATCAGAAAAAGCTGATCAATTCTTATTCCTGTGCCAAATCATTTATTCATGCTTCATACACCGATCAGGCCTAATGTCATGACCACCTACTTGTTTCAACACTCATTGTCCATTTTATCAGCTCCACTTACTGTATAGCTGCACTCTGTAGTCCATCTGTTCTTCAGTGGTCAGTAACACTGACATGGTGGTGGTGCATTAGTGTGTGTTGTGCTGGTCTAAGTTGATCAGACACAGCAGTCCACTCACTGTCCACTCTATTAGGCACTCCTACCTTGTAGATGTAAAGTCAGAGACGACAGCTCATCTGCTTCTGCACAGTTTATGTTGGTCGTCCTCTAGTCCTTCATCAGTGGTCACAGGACGCTGTCAGCTGGATATTTTTGGTTGGTGGACTATTCTCAGTCCAGCAGCGACACTGAGGTGTTTAAACTCCAGCAGCGCTGCTGTGTCTGATCCACTCAGACCAGTGCAACACACACTTACACACCACCACCACGTCAGTGTTACTGCAGTGCTGAGAATGATCCACTACCTGCTCTGTGAGGGTCCATGGGGGTCCTGACCCCTGAAGAACAGGGTAACAGAGTATCAGAGAAACAGATGGACTACAGTCTGTAACTGTAGAACTACAGAGTGCAGCTATACAGTAAGTGGAGCTGATAAAATGGACAATGAGCGTAGAAACAGGGAGGTGGTCAGAATGTTACGCCTGATCGATGTAACTTAAACAAAACAAAACGTCTTTGACAGCAATTCCACTCATCATATTTGGAGAAAGGGTTGCACATATGATTCCAAGAACTCCTACAGTGAAGCATGATGGTGGGAGCATCATGACATGGAGCTGCTCCTGTGCAAACGGTACTGGACATCATTGCACATCATCAGAGAACCATGAATGGAGAGATGCACCAGGAGATAATAGAGAAGAACTTAATCTTCTCAGCTAAGAAACTCAATAGGAGGAGAAGATGGACATTTCAACAAGACAGTGACCCCAAACATGCAGCCAAATAACTGAAAACAGGTTTCTAAAGAAGAAGGTGAAGGTGTTTACATGGTCTAGCCAATCTCCTGACTTGAACTGCTGGCCTTGAGATTTATGGGGGATTTGGAAATCATCAGAGGAACCCTTGTAATCTTTTTTTTTTTTTTTTTTTTAAATTCTTTATTTTGAGAAACAATCACTTTTCCACTTTTAGCCACCTTCCAGGTCAATTTTGTCTCTTAATAGCTTTTGTTTTTTTTTCATTTTTAACACAGTCAACTACAATGAAGGGGAAAATAAAAAAATGAAATAAAAATAAAAAAAAACTTTCAACTATGTACATTCAGTCAGAGAGCAATATACAGTCCATGTTGGGAGTGGGGAAGTACAGAGATACATAAACAAATGTCAGAAGTAGATACCTTTACATGAAATTATATGGTGACTTTCAAAATATATTTATCAGTTTGGTACAACAACACAATATTATAAACAGTAATTCTTACTTATTGGATACTTCCATGAAATGTGGTCGTAAAGGTTTTATATAAGTAACCCACTTCGACCAAGACTTAACAAATTTATTCATTTGCAAACGGAGTGAGAAATTTATTTTTTTCATAATATATATTTCATTCACTAGATCTATCCAATTGTCTATTATAGGAGGCTCCGGAGTACCCCAGCACCTTGTTATATTTTTTTTACAAGCAGATATCAAAACCCCAAATAAATATTTATCTGACCCTTCCCATTTCCAATTCCCCAGGTACAAAACTTCAAATTGACAGGGTATTTCGGTACGGAATATTTCCATCAATGCTTTATGAACCTTCAACCAGTAGCTTTGTATCACTGGACATTTCCAGAATATATGCCAATGATTGGCTGTTTGATTCCCGCATAACCTCCAACATTCTGCTACATTCCCTGTAAAGTGTATGTTTTGTTGTGGAGTAATAAAGAAACGAATCAGGCACTTCCATCCAAACTCCCGCCATGCATATGAATTGATATATTTCCACTGAAAATCACAAACTTTGGACCACTCCTCATCTGAGATAACAAGATTACCCTCTTTTTCCCATTTGTTTTTAATATATTGTGTAGAATAAGATTTTTCCATTATAAAACCCTTGTACAATCTAGAAATTATGCCTTTACTTGGTTCTGTTAAGTATGCTTCAGCAATTACTTGTATTATTGGTTTATTCATGTCTAAATTTTTCTGTTTAATTTTGTGATCAAAGTAATGGCGTATCTGAAGATATCTAAAAAAATCTTGTTTTTCCAGTCCATACTTTTCTCTCAAGGTCTGGAAATCTTGCAGATGACCCTTTTCTGTTAATGAATAGAATGTTGTTACACCTTTAGCTATCCAGGTTTTAAATCTATCATCCATCTCGTTAGGCTTAAAATCTCTATCATACGCACACCATCTAAATATTCTCAATTTTTCATTTAATTTGTATTCCTCCTTAACCATACTCCAAATTTTTAATTCTGCCTTCATCCATGGATTTTGAATTTTGTCCACATATCTTCTCCAGTCATTTTCTCCTAATACAGCATATACAGGGGGATCTTTCATCAATGACAATTCGATATCTTTCCATCTAGCATGAAAATCTGGATTACACAAACTAATCAAGAATTTTATTTGGGCTGTGTAAAAGTAATCTATAAGATTGGGGAGAGCCATTCCCCCTTTCCCCTTTAAGAGTTGTAGTGTTTTGAATCTAATCCTGGGTCTCTTCCCCTGCCATATAAATCTAGATATAATTTTATTCCATTCTGAAAATTGTTTTGAATTAATTTCTACTGGAAGAGCCTGGAACAAAAAGAGGAATCTTGGAAGAATATTCATTTTTACGGAATCTACTCTATGACTAAGGTTTAAAAAGGAGATTGAATTCCATATCTGCTTTAACTTTTGTTAAAAGGGGTCCATAATTAATCTCTGCCAGTCTCAAAATGTCTCTTGGTAAATTTACTCCAAGATATTTTAATGAATTCTGGCTCCAATTAAAACTATCTAATATTATCCTTTGGGGTGTATAATTATAAGCCAGTATTTGGGTCTTTTGTACATTTAGTTTATATCCAGAATATCTCCCAAAACAATCCAAAAGTTCCATAAGTTTAGGAAAAGAGTTTGAGGGTTCTTCCAAATACATCAAAACATCATCTGCATAGAGTGCAATCTTATGTTGCTCCCCCTGTATGGAGACACCTTTAATCTCATCTGTTTGGCGTATCCATTGAGCAAGTGGTTCTATATAGAGGGAAAAGAGCAGGGGTGAAATTGAACACCCTTGTCTTGTACCACGTTTTAATATGATCGTGTCTGAGAGATGTCCGTTTACCTTTATTCGTGCTTTTGGTTTATCATATAAGGTCTGAATTCCTTTAATGAATTGGTCATGAAACCCAAATCGTTTAAGGACTCTATATAGAAAGGTCCAACTTACAGAGTCAAAAGCCTTTTCAGCGTCCAAACTAACTAAGCAAGCTTCCAAATTACATTGTTCAATATGGCTTAATATATGTAGTGTGCGTCTAATATTATCATGAGTTTGTCTTTGTGGGATAAATCCTGTTTGATCATTGTGTAAGAGCTGAGGAAGGAACCTTTCTACTCTTTTGGCAAGAACAGCTGTGTACAGCTTATAATCTACATTTAGAACTGAAATGTGTCTATATGACGCACAATCTGTTTTATCCTTTCCTTCCTTGGGAATGACAGAAATTATAGCCTCCCTCCATGAAGGTGGTATCTTCCCTTCCAAAAGAGCTGTATTACATGCTTGAAGAAGACCCGGTATTAATTCTGATCTAAACGTCCTGTACCATTCCGAAGGAAAACCATCTGTACCCGGGGACTTATTTGCCTTTAGCCTAGAAATGGCCTTGTTCAATTCTTCTTCTGTTATTTCCGCCGTCAATTCTTTGTTTTGCTCTTCTGAAAGGGCAGGCAAATGAAGAGATCCCAAAAAACTATCAATTTTTTGATCATCCTCTAGGTGTGGCTGAGAGTATAAATGTTCATAGTATTTTTTAAAAGCTTCTTGTATTCCATCCCTATCATATAATAAAATGTTAGAGTCTTTATCTCTGATTTTGTAAATCATATTTTCTGTTTGCTGTTTTTGTAATCTTCTTGCCAGTAGTTTGGTGGCTCTTGACCCTGACTCATAATATTTTTGTTTTGTGAATAACATCTTTTTTTCAATTTCTTGTGTATATATTAGATCTATTTCATTCCTAATCGCCTTTATCTTTGAAATGAGATTTGGGTTTTGTTTGATTTTGTGTTCAAATTCAAGCTCTATTAATTCTTTATTTAAATCCAACAATCTTGATTGTCTTATTTTCTTTTGAAAAGCGCAATGGGCTATTATTTTCCCTCGCATAACCGCTTTCAATGTGTCCCACACTATCTCTGAGCCCACTTCCCCATTGTCATTCTGTTGCATAAATATTTTTATTTCTTCAGCCATTTGTGTTTTAAATTGCGGGCTGTTCAGAATATTCAAATTAAGCCTCCATAATGTATTTACAGGGGCTCTATTCATTTGCATAACTAATGAAATGGGTGCATGATCAGACAGGTCAATCATTCCTATATCAATACGGCGTATTCTAAGTCGGTCCCTTTTAAATATGAAAAAATAATCAATTCTTGAGTAAGCATTATGGGGTGAAGAATAATATGTGTAGTCACGTCTTGTTGGATTAAAATCTCTCCAAAGATCTATTATGCCCAACTCTATCATTAATACACTTAATTTTTTATGTAGTGCTTTCACAGAGGTTTCTTTTGTAGAGTCTAACTTTGGATTAAGACGAATATTCCAATCTCCCCCACAAATTAATATACCTTCCGCTTTTACCATCAAATCAAACATTTTTCTATAGAATGCCAAGTCACTACCAGGTGGAGCATAAACATTCAATACTGTTATTAAAGTGCCCTCTACCTTTCCTGAAACCAAAATGTATCTTCCCTCCTTATCTTTTGTTTCAGATATTTGTTCAAACGGTATTTTATTGGAGATTAATATTGCAACCCCCCTCCTGCGGCCTGATTTATAAGATGAATAATACATTTTTGAAAAACCCATTCTTTTAAGTTTCTCATGTTCAGAGGAGCCAAGATGTGTTTCCTGCAAGAGAACAATATGTGCCTTTTCTTTCTTCATTTTTAATAGAATCTTACTTCTCTTTACTGGGTGTAATATCCCGTTTACATTAAATGAAATTACTTTAAGGTCTTGGTCGTTCATGGTTCGTACAATAATTACCATACTTTCTCAAAATTTCCTCACTTCTCTGATTCAAAGTTGAACTCCTACATGTCCCCCTGACTGTTATGAAAGTCGCGAACACACACAAAAACCATGTGAACAATAACATAGTAACAATATTACATTCTAACTGAACATTAGCTTCCAATACTGAGGCTTGTTTTAAATGAGACCTTTGGGGGCTTGGGAAGTCAGAATGCCCATAAGGGGATGACCCACTCTTTAATCCGAGTAGGGCCCTTGAACAGAATCCCATGGCAACTACCAAGAGGACAGTTCGTTCCATCTTTTGATCACCTCCCGACTTGTGTATCTAACTCAAAAACTCATAACTCTGAGAAAGTAGGAATTGAGCTACTGCAAGTAAAATCTTAAATGACCGATAATGATAATGAGCCGAAGATACGGGCAACTTATCTACTCCCGGTGACTGAATCGAGACGTCTGTTCATATTTCAATCCTCCAAAGACGCTCTACGCCTGAAATCCTGCAACTTTTCCCTGTAGGATAGTGAGACAGGCTTCTCTGCCTGTGTGGGTGCTTTAGCCACAACCTGGCCCCGGTGATCTGAGCGTCGCGTGACCACTTGCCATTCCGCCAAAAGTTGCACCTCTTCTTGGAGCGAATCGGTGAAGGGCTTCACCATTGACACTGGAAATCCCCGCGCAGCCATGTCTCTTGTTGCCTCCGCCGCACTCTGATACAGCCTGGCACCCTCCTCGTAAAAGACCCGTAGCCTCGCTGGGTAAGGGGTCTGAAACTTGATTTTCTTTTCTTTCAGTACCTTTTTCGCTGCGCTATACTCACTGCGTTTTTTAAGGACAGCAGGAGTATAGTCATGATCCACATAAAAGCGGACATTGTTGCAGAAAACCTCTTTCTTCTGCCAGGCTTTGCAGAGCACCTCTTCCTTCGTTCTGTGGCTTGAAAATTGCGCGACTATAGGCCGCGGTCTCCCCTGCGAGCTGGGTGGTTTTGGGACCAGTGCTCTGTGTGCTCTCTCAATTCTGAGCTGTTCACCGTGTGGAAAATCGAGCGCTCTCTTCAGTAAATTCTCCAGGAAGCCAATCATATCCTTTCCCTCGGCTTCTTCGGGGATGCCATAGATGCGAAGATTGTCTCTACGTGAGCGCCCTTCTTGTTCGGTAGCTTAGCCTCCATGTCTGTTTGGCGCCGGAGAAGGCGCTGAATCAGAGTTGCCGCTGCTTGGAGTCTTGTCTCAGCTTTGCCGATTCGCTCTTCTGCTTCTTCTAATCTTGTGTTAGTTCTGCTCAGTTCTTGCTTTATGTCAGCGAGCTGTTGCTTATTATCACGTCTAAAGTCCTTGAGCTCGTTCAGTATTCTTAGCAAGCTAACCTCTGGTTCGGCTTCGCCATGGTCTTGTCTAGGAGAGCTGCTCCGACGTTGCTGCTCAGTTGCCTCTTCGGCACCCTCGGTCGTTGACATGACGGTCCTACGCCTCGTTACAACCCCCTTTTGCATAATTTTGGAAATACACTTAAATATATATATTCGTTGTTGTTTTAGGGGTTATTTTACCAAAATGTTGTGGGGAAGACCAATTAAGCTGCAATGTCAGACCGCCGAACCCTTGTAATCTTGGGGAACTGAATATTGTTCGCCAAGAGTGGCTCAAAATTCCTAATGTAGACGTCTCAAAGCGAAAGCACTAATGTTATTATTTGACGTAACTAAAGACATTTTTCCCCCCATGAATGTCATTTTTTAATCATTTGTTTATGCAAATTAATATATCCTTTTTTGTTTATAAGTGCAAAATCAAAAGCCATTGTCTGTATACATTTAAACTGGACATATTCACTGGATGTATATTAAATAGCAAAAAATAAGAGTCTGAATATTTGTTTCCCCTCGTTGTATAATGACTTATACCAATAATCTCGAATATATTTACAATATAGCATACTCATAATATATTAATATTTAGAATGTACCATAACCGTTAGAGCAAAACCTTGTATCTCCGTTTTGATTGTTTTAATCCTTTGACGTAATTTGGAAACGCCAGTGTCACGATTGGCCCCTCACAGTCCTCCATGTGATTTTGTTTACCTCTGGTCTTGTCCATGTGCTTCTTTGTTTTGATTCTTCCCTGTTCTGCCCCCTTGTTTCTAGACTCTGCCCTTCATTGTTTTCACCTGTGTCTTGTTAACCCTTGTTCTTGTATTTAAGCCTGCATCTCCCAAACACTGAGCGAAGCTGCTCTATGTTGTCCAAGATTTGAAAAACTGTCCAGAGTGAAATGTCCAGAGTAAACCAAAAACTCTGAATTAAAGCTGTCCGGGATCCTGTTAGACATGTGGGAGCTGAAGCTGGTTCCCTATTCGCCGGCTTGTTTGGGAATTTTCCGTTCCACTTACTCCCATTCATTTGGGGGCTCAATCGCGGGCGCCCTCTGATGTTTTGCAGTCTTGTTTCTCATAGAATTGGGAAATACAAAGAAGCCAGGCTCCTCATAAACCGGCTCTGGCAGACAAATTCAGCGATAAAGAATTCGGCCTGAACTCAGCGTCTCAGCTGTTTCTCTCTGTGGAAAAAATGAAATAGCATTTTTATCAGAAATCGCCTCCAGTTCGCTCTGTGGTGACGGAAAATGCCGCAAAGCTCATGTTTTGTCCTACGTACATTCAGGCCTCTGACATCATCCCCACATTAGTCTAATCTGGTTTTGTCTGAGAAAGAAATGAATGGTGTTTTGGAAAAAAAAAAGCTTACATCACATTCTGAGGTAAACAATGTTCCACAGCAGAAGTGTTTTGCTGTATGGACGTTTTGCCTCTGAACGTGGCCGGATCTGAATAATGAGGTCAGATATGGCTCTTGCCACACGCGAGCTAACACTGCTGCACACTAGACTGGCATTATAAGACAGACCTCTGCAGAATACCCCACACAAACCAGCAGGCTGTGTCAAATGTGGTTGTTCAGAGGCTTTTCAGTTTTAGGAGCTGGTGTTGGTTTAAGTTTAATAGCAAGCTTACTTTCTTGCAATGTCATTTCAGTGAGCCGGCATGTTCGCTTGCTTGTACCATTTTACATTGATGGCACTTGGCTGATGCTCTTATCCAGAGCGGCTTACACACAGGTAGGCGAAGGTGGTGTTAGGAGTCTTGCCCAAGGACTCTTATTGGTATAGTGTAGGGTGCTGCCCAAGCAGGGGATTGAACCCGTCTACAGCGTAGTAGGCAGAGGTGTTACCCACTACACTAGTTTTCACTGCTAAAACGGTCTCATATTTCAGCGGATCCAGTGATGAAGTCCATCCATCCATCAATCCATTCATTTTCTAAGCCGCTTCTCCGTCAGGGTCGCAGGAGGGGGGTGCTGGAGCCTATCCCAGCAGGCATCAGGCGGAAGGCAGAATACACCCTAGACAGGTGGTCACCAGTCCATTGCAGGGCAGACAGACAGACACAGACCGTCACTCACACCCAGGGGTAATTTAGCATGTCCAATTGGCCTGACTGCATGTCTTTGGACTGTGGGAGGAAACCGGAGAACCTGGAGGAAACCCACGCAGACACAGGGAGAACATGCAAACTCCACACAGAGAGGACCCCGGTCACCCACGGCCAGGGAATTGAACCCAGGCCCTCCTCGCTGTGAGGCCACAGCGCTACCCACCACGCCACCGTGATGAAGTTTATACACACTAAATATCCCTGGATCACATGAAATACAAGGTTTTTTACCACTTGAAATATGGATAATGCAGCTGGAACCGTTTATGATTACCATGATTAATGATTTAATGGTCTCTTTTGGTCATTTCTTCATCTTTTGGTCACTGTAAAGCAGGCATGTCAAACTGGGGACCTTCTAGGCCAAAGTGCTGCGGAGATCAGCGTTAACCCTCATCTAACGCACTGACTTCAGTTCCTGAAGGCCTCACTGATCAGCTGATGAGCTGAAGACTGCAGTGTTTTAGCCCCGCGAGGACTGGAGCCTGACACATGAACTCGAAAGCATCCCTGGCTCATTCAACAGAAACGTCCCCTTTTCTGTCTGTCCATAGGAGTCACTGGTGTTACTGATCGTCACTGGTGTTACACATAATAAAGGTGACACCAGAGACCTTTTTAATGAAACATGAATTTTACGAAACGGCTGCTCCGGAGCATTGAACCACATGTGGTCAACCATGGAACATGATTGACCACATCCACATCCACCGAAATAGTTCATTTAATCAATCTGTGTTCTGTTTTATCACAATTAAAGTCGGTCACACCAGTGACTTCGGCTAAAAGCTTCATATGAGATCATGAGCTGAATGAAAAAATCTCAGCTCACCGGAGGACGCAGTGGACTCACCGTGTGCTTCTCTTCATAGATCCTCAGAAAACAGGTGAAAGGAAGTCGAGTGATGTCATCAGTGTGACTTTTATTTCAAAATAAAAGACTTTTTCAGGGACACGACTCCGGGGGACCACAACTTTCATTATTATATTTTATAATATTTATCTGCCATTTGTTTAGATCATATTCATCCTAGCCACGCATAGACTACGGCAGGTACAACTGCAGAAAAAACATGTCCTTACCTCAAAAGACGGCCTCAGCCTTTACACATGACTGTGGGGACGAGCTCTTCTGTGGTCCAATGTTGCTAAATTGAGGCTCAAGAAGGTGTAACTGTTAAAATAACATTTTATTTTTAAGCAGAAATAAATTGTAACCCTAACATGTTTTTCAAGGGTAATATATCCCTTATAATATAATCTGTAAATGCTGGGGACACAAAAATGGACATTTCCACAGAATGACTCGCCTAATTAGCTTAGCTTATGGGCGAACAGGACGGGGTCTCCTCCTGGGTGGACTTGCCTGTGACACCTCCTGAGGGAGGCATCCAGAAGGCATCCTAACCAGATGCCCGAACCACCTCAGCTGGCTCCTCTCGACGTGGAGAAGCAGCGGTTCTACTCCGAGTCCCTCCCGGATGACCGAACTTCTCACTATCTCTAAGGCCAGACACCCTGCGGAGGAAACTCATTTCGGCCGCTTGTATTCGCGATCTTATTCTTTCGGTCATTACCCAAAGCTCATGACCATAGGTGAGGATGGGAATGTAGATTGACCAGTAAATCGAGAGCCTTGCCTTATGGCTCAGCTCTTTCTTTACCACAACAGACCGGTAAAGAGCCCACATCACTGCTGACCCAGCACCAATCCGCCTGTCAATCTCCTGCTCCCTTTTACCATCACTTGTGAACAAGACCCCGAGATACTTAAACTCCTCCACTTGAGGCAAGAGCCTATCCCCGACCCAGAGAGGGCTCTCCACCATTTTCCGCCTGAGAACCATGGCCACAGGCCCACAACTTAATCACCCCATCCCTATGCCTTAATAGGCTGTTGCCACACATTAGGATTTCCTTCCCACGTGTTAATAAGGCGTGGCCATGCGTTATTTTTATTTATACAGCCTGTCACCAGCTGGGCTCTTAGCAACTTCATCTGGAAGAGTAAAGGACTCGCTGAATTGTCGTTAGCTTCAGCTGCAGGTGTTACCAGACAGAGGATCCTCAGTGGGGTTACCTCAACACTCCTACCGCATTCCTGCCTGCTTCTGAAAACTGGGAAAATTCGGGTAAAGTTAATTATATACTTGACGGCTCCACAAGCGGCCAAAGAAACCCACAAATGTAAATCATTTCTCCTGTAAAAGTAAAGATAACTATTGTACTGTCTTAGTTTAATGTCGTTTCAGTGTATTCTGGTCAGTTTATTTATAACAAGCATAAAATCGTTAGTAGCATGCTGCTGTCCTGGTAGCTAGCTGGCTAAATTTCCTGTTCCACCTAAAATGGTGTAAAATGGAGTAAAAGGGGTAAAAATGAGAAATGGGACTGGGTCTTATTAAAGTCTTCAGGTAAACAGGTAAACAGTTATGACTCTGTTTACCTTAAGTGGTGGATGTACGAGTCGGTTGACCTAAAAGGAACCGATTCAAAGAACCGACTCATTCGCCAGTTCGCTGGTTAACAAGTGGTCAGATCTGACTGACCAGCGTCCATATAAACCTAAAAATAAAGCGAGGCCAGTAGCAGATGCTCGGTTTACTGACTCGATATGATCTACGGGAGCTCGCTCTCATTATTATGATCAGTTATTTTCTATTTTTTTAATGAAATAAGTGAAATAAGAGGAGTTACCTCGCCTGTTCAAATGCAGCGACGATGAACGTCCACACGGCGTCATTCTTCACTATAACCTCCCACAGTGGAGCTTAACCGTCTTCCGCTCTCTCTCTCTCTCTCTCTCTCCCTCCCTCCCTCCCTCTCTCTGTCTGTCTGTCTCCGTCTGTCTCTCTCTCCCTCCCTCCCTCCCTCTCTCTCTCTCTCTCTCTCCCTCCCTCCCTCTCTCTCTCTCCCTCCCTCCCTCTTTCTCTCAGTTCAGTTCACTGCTTCTCTGATCGGAGACTCTTTCTCAGCTTTGCTCCTGTAAGTATTTAAAATAAGCGATTTCATTTCTGCCTCTTGCGCCTTTTAAACTATAAACTGCGAACCAGTCGATTATTCAAAATAAAAGTGCAGCCGCGACTCTTTTCCTCTCGAGTCGAACTGAACTTTGTTTTCGCGCGATCGTACATTTACAAACCCAGTCATTTATACATGTGTAAAAGGCAAAAACGACTCGTGGGTCATTTTATTTTATTTTGTCTGTTTAGTTAAATTTGTAATTATTTTTTTCTTCCCTCTTAAAATGCATTTAGAAAAATCGCGGCGCATTTTTTTTTTCGCCCAGTTTTTTTTCGATGCGATTTCTCAATACAATCGAATCGAATTATTTATTTTTTTTGATTAAATACATAAATAGAAAGAAGAACAAGATAAATGAATTTGCCTAAAATTTTGCCGAATTAAAAATAGTAACAAAAAAACCCCAAAAAAAAAAAAAAAAAAAAAAAAGAAATTTAAATTAAATTTGTGCTTAAGAAGGAACAGGACGAGAAAGATTCAACAAATTGTAACATATAAAATAAAAATGACAGTATCTGCATCCTTGCTGAGAGAATACGGTAAACACTATATGTTCAACAACCTAACTGCTTAAATATAATCCTCATTAATTTAGTGCTGACTCCGGATTCGCTTTGCATTATGTTCATACAGTAAATAATGTACAAGTTCAAAAATGAATATTACTACTAACTTAATTAGGAATGCTTTTAGTTGTATTTACGACGCTTTGGCCTTTTTAAACGACTCGGAATCGTTCATCTTCGGATCACTGGAAATGCTGATAATGAGTTTATTTTTTAGCATGTTAATTTTTTTTAATTGTATGTATCTTATAGAATGTATTCATGAAAGAAAAAGTACGTATATCACTTTCAGAGAGGAGAGAAATGGAGAGACGCATGAACGGAAATAGCTTCTGTGGTTAGAAGCCACTGGTGGTGTTTTTAGAATAAATAAGAAAAAAAAATTAATTATTGCTTCTGCTGTTTTTCTTAAAGAGGAAATGCAAGTTTGGTGTAAGTCTGTTTTTAGGAATCTAAATCAGCCCCGTTACTGTACAGTGCATATTCATCAACATGACCACTGACTGATTTTTATCTGCAGCCAAAACAAAAGAATAATAGGAATAATAATAATAGACGATTTACATACGGAAATCAATTAATTAATTAGACAACACACCAATAACCCTAAATGGAGACACATGGAGGTCATTTACAAGCAGAGCAACTGTCCACAGACGAGAGGAACGTTGGAGGAACGCTAGAGGAACGCTGGAGGAACTGTAGTGCTTTGTTTTTTGGTGTCGTTCTCAGTTTCTCTGATTTCAGGAGCTGGATGGGCAGAAATGTCGTCATCAGAAACCCTCCTCTGGATCACTTTGGGTGAGTGAGGAATGACCCATTCACCACTCACCGTTCCTGAAGCAGTAGTGTCTGTATAGATGCTGCCGTTCCACACAGCTTTCTCTCTGTTTCAGCTCTGTGTGCAGCCACTGGAGGATCTGAGGTGCTCTACAAGAAACGTGGACAGGAGGTGACGATGGACTGTGGTGATGTAGGCACAAGGACAGCAAATTATGCGGAATGGAAACACAACAGTGTCCTCGTCTTTAAAATTAATACCAAAAGGGGAGGTGTAATCAAAGGTATCTGCTTTTATCTTCTCTTTTACGTCACTTTAACCTTTTACAATCGCGGTTTATGGAACATCTCATGTTAACGTGGCCTGTAGCTGTGAGATCTGCTTTCTGTTTAAAGGGAGCGCTGCTGTTGCTAAGAAGGCAAAGCCAATTGGAGACAGCCTGAAGATTCCTTCAGTGGAGGCCGGTGACACTGGAGTCTACACCTGCAGTGGAGTTGATATAAACGGGAACCAAATCAAAAAGGAGCACAAACTGCATGTTGTGTCAGGTGAGAGCAAAGATGACAGGATGGAACGAAATAAAAGCTGAGTTACTCATAAACAACACAGTGTAACTGAGCAGCCAACAGCGTCTTCCTTTGTTGAAGGATTCAAGTATTCATTAACACCCGGTGCTTGGAAACATCGAGCATTTATTGAACTAGTCTTATTAACAGCAGATTTCCTTGAACTTTAAATATAATTCACCTGAAAAATAATATATAATATACTGCGATGGACTGGTGTCCTGTCTGGGGTGTTTCCTGGCCAACGAGCGCCCTGCCACACCCCCCCCCACACAACCCAGGAGGATAAGTGGCTTAGACTATGAATGGACGAATAAATGACTCTAAATCAAAATAATAAATGAAAAAAAAAATCCAAATAAATAAGATCAACTATGTTGTAAAGCTCTTCCTATTACAACCTACTGAAAACTACCAAACATAAATCAAAATATTAAATAAAAATCATTTGAACCAAAATAAATGAGTTTGGGTTTCTTAGGGAGGGGTGAAAGTGCAGTGCAAAGCGAGAGCGTCATCACAACTCAAATCATTATCGCTATCTTGATTATCTTGTTTTCGTAATCGTTGGAAGGCAAAGTCGTCACTGAAGATAAAATCTGATTAATCGTTCAGCCTTAATACTACATGTTAATAGAAAATGCAGCACAAGACCAACACTGCTCTTATATTTCATTCTCATCTACATGGATCTACTGGGAGCCCTATTAAGGTGCCACCTCAGCCCTGAAGTTCCTGGACACCCAATCAGTGGCTTGATGTTTTACTAAATCCAGCTTTGTTGACTGAACCGTTCCCGTTAACTCCGTCATTATTTGTTCTCTTCTTTCTCTCAGTCTCTGTGAGTCCTTCAGACACTGTGCTGATCCCCTCTGGTGTGACCCTGAGGTGTGACGTTGAAGGAGACTCAACAGCGCAGGTTCAGTGGAAGAAGCCTTCAGGTGCTGAACATCATGGAAGCCCCGGCAACACCGTAACCCTGGAATCTGTGACATTGGATGATGCCGGCCAGTGGACCTGTCAGATCAAAGATAACGGGGGGAAAGAGGTGGGGAAGATAGAACAGGTCATCACTGTTGTAGGTTTGTGTCCTCTATGCTACTTTTATTTTGATATTATTTGCTATTATTTGCTTTACTTTCTATGTATCTCCCTGTCAACAAAAAACAGCAACAGTAGGCTTTTATTTTGAATTGGATGCCTATAACTGTTCTGCTTTGCTCCTCAGGCCCTCTACAAGCCCCTGAGCAAGTTTCAGGTCTTACAGGAGGCACTGTACAACTACCATGTTCCTTGCCCATTTTGAGTAGTCTGACTATAGATGGAGTGAGGTGGACACATGAGTCCCCTGCTGACTTCCATCTCCTAAATTTAACAAAAGTTTCAAGTTCAAAAGTCAAGTTTGCTGCCGACCCCCGCAGCGGCAACTTTACTGCGACACTGACAAAAGTGAGAAGTACTGTTTTTTTTTTCTCATTCCTTTAATCTTCCCCAGTCGTTTGTTTTCCAGACTTGTGTAACTGAAAGCAGCGTAACTTCCACTCTTTTTCTCTTATGCAGTTAAAGCCTTCTGACACTGGAGTGTATGTCTGCACTGTAGATGTGAAAGGACAGACTCGGACAAAGAAGCTGACTCTGACGGTACAGGGAGGGACCACTGCTGCTACCGGTAAGCACAAGCACAGCTGGCGTCTCCTGAACTAGATACTGAACTCAAGTGAAAGGAGCAAATCAAAGTGATAAGGCGTCTAATGACGAACGAAAGCACTAGTTAGCATGATGTCATCCGCATAATGCTGATTGAACCTTCGCCAAACACTTCCAGTAAGTACAATTTGCCAAATCATGGCTTAGTACCTGTAACAAGGCTCAGGCACCTCCGCCTAGCTTTATGAATAGGCCTGTCACAGTTATTAGATATTCGCCTAATTGCATTCTTTAAGATGATCACAGTTATTTAGGCCAACTGCAGGTTTTTTCCACAATTCGTAGTTGTTTACAATCATAAAATGCTGCAACACACAAAATTTGGTGTAATGGCAAGGGCGGCACGGTGGGTAGCGCTGTCGCCTCAGAGCAAGAAGGGGCTGGGTTCGATTCCCCAGCCGGGCGACCAGGGTCCTTTCGGTGGAGCATGTTCTCCCTGTGTCTGCGTGGGTTTCCTCCCACAGTCCAAAGACATGCAGTCAGGCCAATTGGACATGCTGAATTGCCCCTAGGTGTGAATGTGTATGCATGTCTGCCCTGGACTGGCGACCCTGAGGGAGAAGTAGCTTACAAGCGTGTGTGGGTTGAGGTAAATAAATGTAAATAAAAGCGTAAATGCATTCATTGAGACATCATGTTTAGAGCTGCTTAGTAGTGTTTGTGCTAATTCCAATGTTTTGAGCGTGTTTACCTGCAGAAGGAGCAGTTTTCACTCTCAAAAAGAGAATCTAGATTTGTTTGATGCAATGATCGAACATTTGTCTTCCCAACAGCGCAGAGTATTTATTCCACCACTGTTGGGTCGTAGGTAAACAGGCTAACAAGGTGGCTAAGCTATTTTAGCCACTTTAGGCTTTTTATTTTAGTAGTTGCAAACAAAGAACAAGAAAAGACAAAACATGAATCGCAATGATTCATATGACTCTTGGTCATCAGCTATGATCGTGACTTGCCAGTTCATTAACTTCACGTATCACTGCTGTCGGAATAAAACCCAGTGTCTACATTTTTGTCGTTTTTCAGTGTTTGACGTAGTCTGCGCCTGTTGCCCTTTACATCGGGTGTAAACTTCATGATGAATGGGCCAACAGAAGTGGTCAAAAATGACTTGGAAAAAACTCTGGTTCCATTGACTTACATTAAAAGTAAAGTATGTTTTTTTCCAGCTGCTGTAAATATACTTAAATCCTTATAATTTTAGAGATGCGAGGTTTTGCTGTGACAGCAGTGATATGCAGCAGTGTGGAGTGCAGCATAACCAATATCAAGAGAGGAACCTTCAGGGCCTCAAAGAACCCTCAGGCTTTAGAGAAGGCCTTTTGATTTCTAGGAACTAAAAACGCATATCTGTAATTTTTAGTCAGTTTGTATTCAACAGAATCATGTTTGTATTTAAACTCTGGGAGTCTGAGTCTTGCAGTAATGCTCTTTTTTCATTGTAAAGATTTGGATGGAAACAAAAGGGTTAGATTATTGAAATGCCCAAAGCGGAATCAGGAATCTAGGTAGATATGGCTTAGTGAGTTCTCCTGGTTAGGACTTCAGGAGCTGAAGAGAAGTCCTGGCATTAGATTGACTGTCAGTGTAATTATGAAGTGACAGAGGATTCAATTTGTCCTGTATTGATTTCCAAAATGTGGGACCAGCTGGGACATTTATGCCACAGATTGAAGGCCTGGCTCTAATCGGCAAGGTTCCCCACTGCCAGTACCCCAAAATTTGGTAGGTGGATGTACATTTTAAGCCCTCAACGATGTCATCATCTAACCTGGGATGTAGTTTTGGGTCCAGAAGTGTGTGTGGCGGCGTGAAGTTTACAGAATGGACGTTCATTCACCAAACACAAATTCTTTCTTGCTTCAGAGACGTGCATTCGGACTTACATTGATATTCAAGGAAAAACATAATGTATGTCCATGTCTGGGCTAAATTAATGGATGACTGGAGATTTACTTCATGCTAGCACTGGTATTAAGAGACTAAAAATCTGTAGCACAAAAAATTATCAGCAAGGAATACATTTAAAAACACGTTTTTATTTAAAAAAGCCAAGGTGGGTGGATGAGTAATGTAGGCTGCCTCTTCAGATGAGCTGAAACTACAGCTAACTGGTACAACTTTGGACACTGATGAGGACTCGCTGTCGACATTAATATGTGTCAACATGTTCATTTGTAAAAGAACTATATCACCATTTCTGGAACTAGCAAACGTCAGCTGGAGTAGTTAGGCTATTAGGCATTCTCAGTTATGTCCGTGGCGACACGCTCACATTGAGGCATCCCCATTTCAGAGCTGCAAAATAGAAAATTGTTTTGGTAAAATGTTTACCTGAATAGTGATTTTAGTATTGAAAAACTGGCACTTAGAACAGTTAACTGAGTACTTACATTTACAGCATTTGGCAGACGCTCTTATCCAGAGCGACTTGGAGTTTTACACAGGTAGGCGAAGGTGGTGTTAGGAGTCTTGCCCAAGGACTCCTATTGGTACAGTTTAAGGTGCTTATCCACGCAGGGGATTGAACCACAGTCTACAGCATAGAAGGCAGAGGTGTTACCCAGTACACCAACCAACCACTTGAATACTTGAGTTCACCTTATGCTTTGTGTCTTTGTATGTCTGAAAAAACTCATTACTGCTCTTGTTTTGAACTGACAGTGAAGGACCCAACCACTGTAGGATTGTGGGTCTGGGTCGCCGTAGCAATAGCCGGCGTATTTCTGATTCTGCTGGCTGTTGTCACTACACTTATTTATCACAGGAACAGACGTATGAGGGTAAGAAAAAACAGTTTATATACACACACACACACACACACACACACACACACACACACACACACACACACACACACCTACACAGACATAGATAGAGAGACGGAGGATCTAATAAAGATGTTCTTCTTCCTCAGAGAAAGGTGAGAAAACTGAGGTCTGTGCGGCAGCCGCTCACAAACAGGACTTACTGCCAGTGTGACAGGTACCTGTTCCTTTTTTTTAAAATAAAGATATTTAAGTAATTTTATTTACTTTACCATAAAGTCTATAATATGCTTACACATCAAGTTTGAAAATGCCTTTTGCATAATTTTTATGATGAATGGACCAAAAGAAATGACCTCAAATTCATTGAAAAGACGTCTGGTTCCATTGACTTACATTAAAAGTAAAGTGGGTCTTTTCCTCCTCCTGTAAAGTGACCATTTTGGAGATACAGGGTTTTGTTCTGACAGCAGCGTCATATAGAGTTATGATACATAATGGTCTACATGCACTTAAGTATAGGTACTATGCACTAGGTACTTTATTATGTCATAACTTACATATTCTTCATCCAGAAATATAGCCCTGTTAACTGTAAATGATTGTGATTCAGCTGTATTTTATATTTCTACCATTTTTGTATTTTCAAAATGTCATTTCACTTGCATCTCATACACAACTGAGTCCCGCCTTCATTTATTTAATATTCCAGTCAAAATGGCCATTAAGGGTCTGTGAGTTATATATTTTCCAGAAATATTTTGAAGAAGAATAAATATAAAATAATCTACCTCTGTAAGGAAGAGAAAGTCAAAGATCAAAAAATGATTAAAAGCTCCAGAGAAAATGGGGCTCCTAACACCCACCTGGAAGACCTGGTCAACACCCAAACTGCCCCCATCAGATAAACAGCACTTAGCTTTGATCTCTGAGAGAGAGGAGAAGATCAAGCTGCTCCAGATCTGAAAACATCCACAGGTGTTTCTGTCCATCCTTCCACTGCGAGAAGACCACTCAGTGCTGTGGGTCTGAAAGGACGTGTAGCTGATCAAAAAGAACCTCACTGAGAAAAGGAGACGGACACATCAGACAAAGAAGCTGAACGATGAACTGACCAACACAGAGGCCAGACCTCAGCACCACTGAATGGGTTCGATTACTTCAGAAAATCAACCAGCTTCTAAGACGGAACTTTGGAGGTGTGAAAAAGGTTTCCTCTCAGATCAGAGAAAGGAATGGACGCTGTATTAAAGACAAAGAGTGGACAAAAATGATTTATAAGTGCTTAAAGGCCATTTTGACTGGACATGAAGTGACTCCCAGTACAGTATGTATACAGCAAGTGCTGTAGATAATATTTTAGTACCTTTTATAATAGTCAACAGTCATTGATTCTGTAATACTAGATCATTTTATTTACAGATGAAGAACAATACACTCAAAAACAGATATCTCTTAATTTATGACTAGAAATATTCATTATGTATGTCATTTTTACGTATGTGCTCTTTGTTTTCTCCCAAAAGGCCTGTAAGACAGCCTCATCCAGCGGGAAAGAAGGAGAGACCACCTCCACTACCCAGATATCAATATGACGTTATGAGTGAATAACATCAGACAGTACGATGACATTGAGACTGATAATAATACAGAGAGGAATGGAGTTTCAGACACGCCCAAAAATGAAAAGAAATTTGTTTTCCTGAGATTAAACTTTCATTTCAGCTTCATGTATTAGCCACAATGCAATGTTAGCATGGCCATATGCAGCTGCAAATAAAGCCATAAACAAAGCTGCAAATAACTGCCTTGAAATGAATGTGAATATATATTGATGTATCATGAGCTCTGAAATATTCCCATTAAGCCTTAGTCATTGGAAAAAATGCAGATTAGCTTTCATACAGTCTGGTTCCTGTGGCTGCTCTTTCATTTCTGCTTCATGTTTTAGCTCCAGTGTGATGTTAACAAGTGGACTCTTCTCTGATGTCGTATCTTTATGTCTGTCATTTGTAAATACTATATTTTCCAGAATGTTTGCAGGATAATGATAACGTGCTACACTCACAAGCCACTTAATTAGGTACACCTTGCTAGTAAAAGGTTGGACCCCCTTTTGCCTTCAGAACTGCCTTAATTCTTCATGGCACACTTTCAACAAGGTGTTGGAAACGTTCCTCAGAGATTCTGGTTGGTTATTTCAGTTCCTGTTGTCTTTCTATCATCTGGAACCAGTCTGCCCATTCTCCTCTGACCTCTCACATCAACAAGGCATTTTCGTCCACACAACTGACCACTCACTGGATATTTCCTCTTTTTCGGACCGTTCTCTGTAAACCCTAGAGATGGTTGTGTGTGAAAATCCCAGTAGATCAGCAGTTTCTGAAATACTCAGACCAGCCCGTCTGGCACCAACGACCACGCCACGTTCAAAGTCCCTTAAATCCCCTTTCTTCCCCGTTCTGATGCTCAGTCTGCACTTCAGCAAGTTGTCTTGACCACCTCTACAGGCCTAAATGCAGTGAGTGTGATTGGCTGTGATTGGCTGATTAGCTATTTGTGTTAACAAGCAATTGAACACCTAATAAAGTGGCCGGTGAGTGTATATGTTTTACAATTTTCTGGCCGCTTTCTATGAGCGTCTAATGTTTAGCGTAGCCTGAGTCGTAGCTCAAGCCGGTTTCAACAGATAAGGTCTTTTAAGATGTGACTGATGGATTCTTTCGTTCTTAAACCTTGGTTTCTTTCTTAAGCCTTGAAATAAATGTTTTGTGTGTATGCATGTGTGTGTGTGTGTGTGCTTCCCTACATTTGCACCAGCTTCAATTAGCAGCGCTTCCCGCTAGCGGTGGTACAGATGGGGGGGCTGTTAGATCTGCACAGGTGGCCACACACTCACACGTACAGCTGGGAGGTAGAACACAACACAACAAAGGATAGATTTGTGGGTTAACAAGCCAAAAGCCAGCTTTGGCTTCAAGATAGCACAGCATGGAGGTAAACAAAGACATTATAGGCAGCAATCTATGGTAAACAGAAGCAGTTAGCTTGCTAACATTGTTGAAGGGTGCTATACACGTGGATATAACCCCCCCCCAAAACTGGGAATTTCTACTCGGGAAGTCGGGAAGGTGTTCTCAACACCAAGCACAGCATATGGCATCAATTCGACGTGGCTGCTTGAACAGTCAAATAGTAATAAGGACCCAATTCTCAGCTTTTAAATGAGATTAGCTTCAGATCAGTCAACATACAGACAGAGTAGTTGGTAAATCTGTAACACTGATCATGAAGTTCACATGAAGTTTTGAGTGTTACTGTTATCAGTAGCGTTAGCTGGCCAGCTTGTTGCTAACAGTACTGACTTTCATGGAGGCGTCCATGTTTTTCCCAGTTTGTAGTGGAAGCCAAAAGTGATGCAGGTCCAACCTCTTCCCACTTCCAAACCAAGTGGAATGCACTTAAATGTACTACATACTTAGTGTATACATACGGATACATATTGTCGCAGTCAGGACAAACTCTTTTTTGTCCATTTTTGAGAAATAGTCCAATAAAAGAGGCCTAAAGTTGGAATAAATTGGAAACTGAAACTGCTTAAGTGGGTTTTGAGAAAAAGTTTCTCAAAAGCATTTCTGTTGAAGATTCTGACGTTCACCGATGTTTTCTTGTGATTTTTTTTCTTAGAATTCTGCAGTTTAAGAGCACGTCATGAATCTGATGTAGACTTTTTCTTAAGACCTTTCTCAAGAACAAACTTGAGAAACACTTGGTGTTTATGGTAAATGAGGCCCGTTGTTTTTTCCTTCCCCTGGTAACGTACCATTCTGGACATTTTTACGTCTATACACTATAGAATGTTTGTGTGCTTGTATGTAGGGGTGAAGGAGATTCTGAAATTCAGTGATTTCTGAAATTTCTTATCTTATTTTCTCTACATTATATATAATCTCTTGTATTATTTTAACAAAACCTTATTTGATTCAGGAAATAAACTGATGTTTTAATATAGGCTAATAAGAGTTTTACATAAAATTTTTTCATTGAATTTTATTTATTTGTTTATTACTGTTCTTCTTATCGTGCTAATGATTAAGGGAATGAAATTCAAAATGTTATTTGGCTGCTGTTGAATGATTATTGGAATTTGCTGATTAGTTCTCCCAAACTGCAGCGTTTTAGCATCATGCCAACCAGCCCCGTGCTGTCAAAGATGAATTTCGTCATGAATGCAGTCATTTCAGGAAATATTTTCTGCCATTGAAAATATTCACTGTTCAGGAAAGTGTTCAGCTTTCATTTGCAGGGACTGAAAACTGTGCCAACCAACCCCGCTCTCTTACAAGTGTGATAACAGAGAGTGGTGCTAATTGTGCTACAGTTCTATGTATGCAGTAAGCACTGTAAATATAGTATTTCACATAATAATTCTGTAAAATTCAAGTCGACACTTTGGAACGAGGGGCCTGTTGGGGGCTCACAACAAGAGTGAAAGCAACTGTTTAGACCACAGAAGTTGACATGTTGACATGCCGATCTTTAACATGCTGATGGTGGTCTGGGTGGGAGGAGAGTGTGTAATGTGTTGAGAAAGTAGTAAACGTAAAATAAATCAACAGCACTGGTGAGGCAGATAGGGGAGCAGATGAGACGACACTGTTTCCTGTGTGGCAAAGCTAGATAGAGGATGTTAATGTCACTGTAGGTCGCTAAGCATCAACACTGGGAGTCAACTCACCTTCTCCGCACTGTAAGTACGTCCGAAATTTAACTTTAAATTTAACATACACCCTCTCAGCTTTTATTTATATTGTAATATTAGTAAATTCATTCGGCCTAATTCTCGGCTTCTGTGTTCAGTGACAAAAAACAGAAGGCGGTTCATTTAGATTTAGATCCAGGCTTGTGTTTGGCTTTTTAAGAGCTTTATAATGAGATTTTACTATTTAGGTCCAACAACGTTGGTGCTGTTTTATTTCAAAACGACTGATTGTTTGATAAGCGCAAACGTTTAAGGGGGTTTTCAGCAGCGCTGCGTTCTCCACGTTTGTACTGACAGTGGCTTGTTAGTACGAATTGTTAGTAAGAATGGCTTGTAAATTAGACATCAGTTTAACGGGTTCTTGCATATTTGTGTCATCATATATAATTCATATTAATATCTTGAGATACAGTGTCACTCCTTTATACAGGCTGAAAGAACTCATGGGCCTCAAAATAAACACCTGAATATAAACACCCACCATTCTATTGAGAAATTCTGCTACGCGAGCTCACTTTTGAAAGCTTCATTATGCATGTTACATATGTAAAGACTGCTTTACACAACTGTTGTCCAGAGAAAAACAGGTATCTCCAAAAACTTTACAGGAAAGAGCAAAAACATTCTTTACTTTCAGTGCAAGTTGATGGGAACACATTTTGTTCTAAGCAATTTTGGAGCATTTCTATTGGTGCCATCGTCATGAAGTTTCCACACAATGTTAAATACATCTGCTGAGCTCAAATGATGCATAAAAGTAAAAATCGTAAAAAAAAGAGGTGCATGTTTTTCATTGGACAGCCACGATATGTAAATTTTTTATATAAAATTTTTTTTTCCAAACTGCCAAAGACATTAAAAACACACTATTGACTATTAAGTCAATTGACATTTTAACTATAGTGAAAATGCTACTAAATATTGTGCTTAGTTCAGATTTGTTGATTGGAATGAAAGTCTGCTTTTCCATGATAAACTATGCTATTAAAAAATTGTATCTACTTTATCAATTGGTCCAAGAATTAGTATCCCAGAGGGCCACTTTTCTTTAGCATTACCGCTAATTTATCACACCTGATTCAACTCATCAGCTACTTAGCAAAGCCTTTGTTGATAGTGGAGCATTCGAAGAGCATTAATCTCTGGATTATGGATCTCTAGCTCCTGAGCATTGGTCCAATGGCTGGAATAGTTGAACTCATACATATTGCACTTTTTTTGGTTCCATAAAGAACCTTTCAATTGACGGCTGTGTAAAGAATCACTGTTGTAAATGAGATGCGCCAGTTTAATAAACGTCCACCCAATATGAAGCTTGTACGCCAATTACGGTTGTACCTAGATCCTGTAAAAGCCAAGAACCATTTAGGAACGTTAGGAATCTCCATTTTAAAAATTCGTGACCGATGGACCAGTATCCAAAATTCCTTGGAAGAACATCTTGTTTTGTTAACTTCCATTCAAAGTTTCTGGTTAAGTTACCACTTTATCACATCCATTGGCACCAGCTTAAATGGTAGCTTAAATTATTTCACTGCTGAGCTTTGCTTCACAGTTTAAAGAGGTTGCGTTCAGAACATTTTAGGACAACTTGTTTTGCGTATCAGTCGGTTACAGCAACCAACAATCAATAGCAGCTATTCCTGAATGGTTTCTTGTTGGGCTACTTGGCTGGAACTGACCATTAGACAAGCAATTCTTATTGTTGAGCAAATAATGGCTGAACTTTGGTTTCTGTCTTAGATTATACAGAAAAATGGCAATATAAAATAAGGCTAGGTGTCTATAGTTATGTATGTTGTTTTACTAGTTGTTGAAATTGCTATTCACCTTTACTTTTTACCTTTCAAAACCTACAACAGAGCACAGAATTACATAAGAACGAGTCACGGTATGGTATTAACGTAGTTCTGCTGACATCATATACATGATATACACACACTCTCAGAAGAAAATGGTAGTAAACTGTTAATGCCCCTCTTGTCACTGGGGTGGTACATCTCGGTACCTTTAGTCAACTGTACCATACTTGTTGTAATGACTCCACGCACCCGTCTCGTCTCCAGGCTATTCTGTTTTAAAACATTCGGTTATTAAAAGGTACGAATACGAACTTTTCACCTGGAGAAACTACACAATTGGACCTTAAAACCACTGCTGTATCTTTGAGGGAACATTTACAGTGTTCTTACTTCGATAAACATCCTTTATCCTTTCTAACTGTGTAACAGTGCACGCCCAAGTAGGTCTGGGCACCTTTTCTTTTTTTTTTTTGGGCAAAGTACTACAACGTAACTATACTGGGGCCTAAACTGGAAGACCTGGAGAAAATCTGCTTAGATCTTCAGTGGCCTTCATATCTCAATGAGAACTGATCAATGGTTGAAATGCAGCTCTTAAAGTCTTGAAGGCGTCTCATACATGGTCTGAAACTGTGAATCAGGATGACAGCAGATTTAAACCTGTAGTCGATGTTTAAACTGTAATAAATAAACAAAGGGGGATAGTTGAAATGACTGCAGTGGTCCAGCAGACCGTTCCGGCCCTTACATTTCCAGCAGCGTATAAGCGATACGTACTTATACGGTCATTAGATGTTTCTCCTGTACAAAGCGCGCCGCCTTAGTAACCTTCACACAAAATCCTGATACACCCAAAGAAACCATGTTTCTGCTTTTCTCAATAACATTTATATCATTATTATATCAGAGTTTTAATCCAAAACAGGGCCAAGACAGTTCCCCTAGAGGGAAACCCCCTTGGATCCCCCTCAAATTGAGGCCTGGACCTTCCTTTCCACTGAAAAAACCAAGCTAATATCTACCTGGCACTGAGGCTCCGAGTCAGGCAGCTGTGTTTATTGTAAATGACTGAATCTCGGAGAAGTAGACAGACTTATGCAGAACAGCTGAGTGTGATGCCATATTTATTTTTGGATTAGAGTCCAGATTGTGTTTTTCCGAACAGTAAAAGTGTGTATGATGGACGTAGACCCCTCACTCAGGACGTTTAGAGGAATGGAGTGGAGGCCCTTGGTCAGTTACAGATGACCTAAAGAGAAATTTTAGCCTCTAACGGGCTGTTATTGTTCAGACCAAAGTGGCCCGTGAGGATGTTTGATTTGGCCCACCCGCAAGTCACCCTGACCCCCAACCTCCCCTGATGAGAGAACAAACATATTTGCATACTAGGCGCGAATAATTGTTTACAGGTAAATACTATTTTTTATTTTTTAGTGTTAGTATTTTTACTATGTCGTGTTATGAAATATGTTTTAAAAACTTTTGTTATTTGCATATTTTTGTCTTCTTGGCTCTCGGCCCACCACAAACAACTTGTACCCCCCCAACTAGACAAAAAACACTGGATTAGATGCTGGAGGAAAAGCATACAATTTAGTAGTACTTGGGGAATTGTGGCTAGAACAATGGATAAAATTAAGCATATACGATTAAGATTTACTTGTATTACTTATTTAACTTATTTAAAAAATGATATACTTTATTCATTGGTAAAACATTTAAGCTGTTTTTATTCTTTATTGCTTCATACATATTGTGTAACTTTACTGCAGCATGTAGTGTTTCATGTTTACTTCTACTTACGTTGTGGACGCATGATCGCACAAACTTTTACACACGCGTAGTTCCAATTAAGCTCCAGCGAGGTCAATCCCAGCAAACGGACCGATGTCTAACTGTCCATATGCACTATTTATGTTGGTGTTGATACAAATATAAATATATGAGCAGTTGTATTTCTTTTTGTTCCTTTTCTCTCGGTGTCTACAGTGACTTTTTGTTTCTAGCAGTATCTGAGCTCAGGACTGTCTTTTTCTCTAAGCTATTGGTAACTAGCAAAGATACTTTCTCTAGAGAGACAAAGCACTTCTTGTAAGTCGCTCTGGATAAGAGCATCTGCTAAATGCTGTAAATGTAAATGTTGTGTCTCTGAAATGGTCACTGTACAGGAGAAGGAAAAACCTAGTTTGCTTTTAATGTAAGTCAATGGAACCAGACGTATCTCCACGCAATTTTGAGCCACTTCTGTTGGTCCGTTCATCATGAAATTCACACACAATGTAAAGACCATCAGGCCTTTTCAAATTGTCTCGAAAACTGAAAAACGACAAAAATTGAGATATAGTCCTATAGTAAAATGTATATTATAAGCATGTATAATATCGCTGTCGTCAGAAGAAAAGCATTTTTCACTTTTTGACATAATCTGAAAATGCCTGTTGCCTTTTATGTAATGTGTAAATTTGATGATGAATGGACCAAAAGAAATGACCCAAAATGACTTGGAAAGATGTCTGGTTCCATTGACTTCCATTAAAAGTAAAGTAGGTTTTTGCCTTCTCCTGTAAAGTTACCGTTTTGGAGATATGAGGTTGTCTTGCGACAACTGTGATATGCTGGAGGAGGCTGATATCTTTTCTATGGACAGTGAGATCTTTTTGCTGCATTTCATGTTATTTATGAGCACGGCACATTGGGAAACACCTGCATAAACACGCCTAAAGGCTTATTCCCACAAGCGCTGGTCGTCTCAAAGGCAGCTTTTGTCCATTTTAATGCTGGTTGGAACAGCCGCTAGAAATGTCTATATAGGGTTCTGCCAGCCGTCATGACAGGCTTACGAACGCGGCCCTTCAGTGGAGTGTTGTTTATGTGTGAGCGCACTCCTGAAGTCTGAACAGGTAACGGGATAGAAGAATATGAAAGGATAAAGCGTTTGAATGAGGTGTTTTCCTGCTCGTGTTGTGTAGAAGTAAGACTGCTTTTCATACTGAGACTAGGATTCCCTCTTTCATGGTGTGTCATACGAACATTTTCACTCTTTCACTCCAACACTACCCCACACATACCACACCATTTGTTTGGGTGTTCCTACACCCTCACGCACTGCTTCGCACTTTGTCTTCAAATGCCACGAACAGGTAGCCACTGGAATCGATATCATGGGCTTGGACTCGTGGTATTATCTGTCTGGGTGAACTGGAGTGGGGGGCAATATGGCCTCCTCACTACATGTGTTTCTGAGCAGGCCGGCACTTAAAGGGGAACTCCGCTGTTTGTCTCTGAACCTTCTCCTTCACTCAGTAAACTAAGTCACTCTTTTATAACATTTATTTCTACCAGCTGTTTGACTACAACACAAATATAGACATTATATTTACTAGCCAAAAGCACCAGTTAACCTACTCATGTCTTCTGGGTGTTTATATGAAAAACTGATGATGGTAAAATTAGCAATAAATCAGAAAAATGATGTTTTCTTTCGGGACTATTTTGCCTCACAACACCCTGCATGTATCCCTTCGCCAAGAATGGATTTTAGACCAAAACCTACTCAAAACGGCCATAAAACAATGTCTCAGAGAGTCTGTATGCACTATTTATGTTGTTTTTAATATAAAAATAAATATATGAGCAGTTGTATCTCTGAAACTTTACAGGAGAAGCGAAAAACCTACTTTGCTTTTAACGTAAGTCAATGGAACCAGGCGTTTCTCCACGTAATTTTGGGCCACCTCTGTTGGTCCATACATCATGAAATTTACAAGCCACGTAAAGAGCAACAAGCATTTTCAAATTGTGAATTCATAACCATTTCTTGTAATAACTTTCCATAGGAGAGCTTTTAGAGGTGGACGTCTGGTTCCTATCACCACTGTGAACAATTCTGATAATAGGACAGCGCATTTTAAATCACACCCCTCGGAATGGCTTAAAATCAGCGGAATTCCTCTTTCAATTGGTTGTGTTTGCGAACATTAATGCAAAACAAGCCGTCGTACTCATCGTTTTATAGCATTTTGAAAAAGTTGATGCTGCTCTTTCCGTACTGTGATGTTATATTTTTGACATAGCGCCCACTCTCTGCTTGCTCTGATGATCCTCCGTTCTTCTCTGGAACACTCTGCCGGCTGTAAAGCTGTTGCATATTCATAAATACTGACATACACGCTATGTTCTCAGGTCTGTAATACAGGCCTGCCTTCTTCTTATTCAATTTAATTTCCATTAGAATTCACCACCTATTACCACCGTTCAGATATTTAGCTGACGTCTTAATACTTGGAACTTGATTTCGTCACTTACCGGCATCGTAGCCTGTTTTAACTTCATTTTCCCCGTTTATCATCGTGATGATAGGACGATATGGCAAAGGAGTTTCATATGTATCATAATATTTGATAAGCCGAAGCCGACTAAAGAGAAAAAGTGGCACCACTTTGGAATAAGACCCTTATAAAGGGTTAACGAATGTGTTAAAATCAGTTTATTAATGTTATAAACACATGAATAAATAGTTATAACACATTGATAAACAGGGCACCATTGACCCGTTATACTAATGAACATGAATGTGTGATGAAGCTGATAGGTTTAACCCCTTAACGTTCTAGGCTTATTTATATAAAGGCTTATTATTCAGTAACTACAGGGACTTCAGTGCAAACTAATGGAGCTATTCTTAGGTTATAGAAGCGTGGAATAAAACCCAGTGGGCCCATAGCTTGTTAAGGGTTTAATAAAATATCAGGTTAAGCAGTATAAGTGAATGAGGGTTCACTATTAGGCAAGCAACAGGTAACTGTTACCCAGTTTTATTTTAGTGTTGTGACTTCTTATTAATGATTTTAAGGTGCTTATGACATAATTAATGCCCATTAATATGCTAATTTTAAACAGATCCTTTATAAGATTGGTCTTATTCTACAGTGGTAGCCAAACGGTAATGCCACATTTAAAAAATGCTTTCAGAAACTATGAACTGTGGACTTTTAATCAACTTTACACACATTATGCAGCACTAAATTCACTTAAATACATGCAGGTGGTTAAGATGTGAACGGGTTTGTGTGAAACGCTCCGTTCTAGAGAAACTTGGAGTCAGAACTGTTCGCAGTGGTGGTGGTAGGAACCAGACGTCCCCCTCTAAAATCTCCCTCACAGAAAGTTACTACATGAAATTGTTATGAATTCACTGCCTGACGTCTGAGACATTATTTATGATAGTTTGGAGAAGACTTTGTTCTTAAAACATACTGTTAAATCTATTCAGGGTGGAGGGATACATGCAAGGTGTTGCGTGGCAAAATAGTCCCCAGTAAAACTTATTTATTCAGATTTATTGCTAGTTTACCGTCATAAACGTTACACATAAACACTCAGGAGACTCTGGTAGGTTCACAGGTGGCTTTGGATGGTAAATAAAATGGATATATCTGTGTTGTAGTCATGACGACCCCTGGTTCCCATCACCACCACTGTACAGAAACCGGAGTGACTGCATTCATTTTGAAAAATTGAGGGAAAAAAGCAACAGTTGGTAAAATGAAATGTTATAAAAGAGGCATAATGGGCCGGCTTTGTGTCTCTGTGCTGACAGTTCTTCTCAGATCCTTCTAAAGCAGCTCACTAACAGCTCTCGGCTTTGACTAGAACGTTCTGAAACTCTGGCTTTTGCAACTGATGTTATTCGTTTTCAAATTCTCTGTTCATTTTTCTGCTGGGTTGACCAAACACAACCACCACTGCCTGTAGGGCTGAAGTTCTGACTGCTAGATGTTCAGCCTGTAAGTTCCACTTTAGTTTAATCATCTCAAAGATCACCGCCGAGCTCTGTAAGATCGTTCAGGTGCTTTCTGACAAATCAAATGCACTTTCATGTTCTTTTCACCCAACAGTGGTTTCCTTGTGTCTTTCTGATGGTGGAGCTCTGAACCCTGACCTTTATCTGTAGACTCCAGGGACACGTTCTGGGGTTTTTGTTCCTTCATTGATGATTTTTTGAGTTGCTGGAGATATTTCGTCTGGACAGGCACAGTGAGGGTCAGCACTGTTGGTCCAGTTTGGGTAGCACTTTACTGGAACTCTGCACTCTCAGAAGGTAGTAAAGTGTCTCCGAGTCAGTGCCTCTCTTGTCACTGGGGTGGGACTCTGAAGGCTCCATCGCAGTGCCTTTAGTCAGGGATCATAACTGAACCGTAATCCAATGAAATGATGTTCTAAGCTGTACTGACTCCACACACCCCACCTCGTTGCCAGGCTTTTATTCTACTGTTCTGTTTTAAAACATTCTGTTATTATACCAACATTTCACCTGGAGAAACTGATTTAAGGTTCACAATCAGACCTTAAACTCACTAGATCCTTTGAGGGAACAGTTTGTACCTTGATGAACCAAAAATGTTCCTGCACAGAACCTTCATTTCTAACAGTGTAGATAATAACCATGCCATAACCATGTGGTCAGGAGTTGTCATATCTGATTATGTCCAGTGATGTAATGAGACATTTAAGGTTCTAGAAGGTTCTTGATGGAGTTGGGAACGTTACTGTTTATCCAACATGCTTTTCACTTTGGAGCTTTAGCACTTTACCTTAGACCAAAAAGAGAGGAAGAGCCATATTTCAGGTGATATGCCGATAGACGCTGCATGCAGTAAGATGTTCCACTGCGGTTTTAGAACTTACTCAGCGCTCGAAAAGTATTTTGGACCTCAGTCTTTTGCGTTTGAGTTGTTTTGGTAGCACTTCGTTTCGAGTGTTTCCCAAAGATGCTTCGGTGCTTTATCTGTCTTTAACTTTAATCAAAATACCTGAACTTTAGATTGTAGCTTATTAAATTAAACCTAAACCTAAACTTAATGCTAAAACTGTTAATCTACTGAGGTTCACCAGTTTGAGTACATTATGCTTCTATAGACGATCTACAGGAGACAAAATAAAGACATTTCTTTGCTATATAGGTTATATTTGCTTGGTCTAATGAGGTAAAAACACTTCTACTTCCAATCATTTGCAAAAGTTTAGGCGCCCCTGGTGAAAGTGAAATAAAGTAACTGTTGGAAAAAAACCTCATACCTCCATTGTGTCAACCCGTTTTTCAGTTTTTGACATAATTAAACGTGCCCATTGTCCTTTACATTGTGTGTAAATTTCATGATGAATGGACCAAAAGAAATGACCCAAAATGACTTGGAAAAAATTCTGGTTCCATTGACTTACATTAAAAGAAAAGTAGGTTTTTCCCTTCTCCTGTAAAGTTATCATTTTGGACAGCTGTCTGCCCACACCGTAAAAAAAATGGAACAAGTGCACTTGAACTGGTTGAACTGATGAAAAATACTGCTTTTGTTCTTCTACACTAAAGCTGTGCTTTGCTTTGTTTCATTCAAAGTGTTTGAGGTGAATAAAACCAGATAAACTGCTTTGTTTACAGACACTGGTGATGCTGCAACTTCAGTTTTAAAGGTTTTTGGTGCAGGACAGATTAAAGCTGCTGGGATTCAAAAAACAATAAACATCTAATTTAATATGACTAACTCACTGTAATGATGGGACACAATAGATGAGAAAAGATGGGTGTTGCTTTTAAAACTGCAAATATGCAGTATATATACATATGAATGTAAAAGACTGCGATAAATGGTGTGAAACTAATTGCAATCCAGACGCAGCGTGTGCTTGTGTAGTAGTGTCTGCAGTTGTTATACGGCCTGGATGGGTGGAGTTCAGCGTTTCTCTCGTTTTGCATTCATTGCTGCAAATTCTGCCAACCTGAAATATTCAGCTGGCATTTTTCTTTTATGCCTGAACAAAATTTCATTAAAGTACATTGGAAATGATTGTTGAAAATGGTATTTTCTGATACAGTGGGTGCACGTGCAGATATGCCTCTGCATCCTACTAGAACAATAATGAGGTTTGGCAAAAATTATACTTAAATCATACCCATATTTCATCTTTGTTTTATTCCAGAAGTTCTGATAGCACTAACACCTTAAGATCCCACGCTTATTATATACTCAGGCTTATAAGTCAGTAGGTACAAAGACTAGAGTGTACATAATAAAGGCTTGGATCTGCTGGCCAATTAAGGGGTCAAAGTTGGTCAAAAATGCATCCAATGGGCCTAACCCAGAGGTGTATTTGTCTAGCCCACTGAATATGCTTTATATAGGCTAATCTTGCATTTAACTTTCTTCCTACCAAATATCTTTCCAATTCATCTTAATTTTCCCAGTTAATTCCCAGTTTTTCCTAAAACCTTGCCCTAATCCTAACCCTAACCTCAGCCCAAAATGTAGCCCCACCACCACCCCAGCCTGGTCCTAAGCCTAACCCTGGTACTAACGCTAACCCCAACTCAAACACTGCTGAGAACTGTAGAGAACTGAGTATAAACTTGATAACTTTTAACATCTATGGAGAATCTATTGGGGGCTATCTAAACAAAGCAGGACAACATATTTAGGTTTGGGAATATAAGCCTTTAGAAGCCCAGAAATTTGGCTCTTCACAGTTCACAACCTGCCCGGATGTTAGAGCACGACTTTGTGCATTAAAGGCTTAACACGTTCTACTGCAAACACAAAAAACATAAAACAAAGCAAAAACAATTAGCACAGAAAAGAGATTTAAAGCCATTATAAGGCTGATTAGGCAGAATACAAAGGGGTATCGGATGTTTCAGAACTGGGGAAACCAAGAAACAGGACCGAGACTGCCTTATAGGGGGAGGGGGAAGTACATTTGGGTCACAGCAATGCTTAAAGCGACAGTTCAGAGAAAAACTCCCTCTTACCCCAAATGTAGCTGTTTGCTGTAGTTTTATAACATAGCTAAAAAAAGGAAGCCTATAAACTACCTGCTAGCATCGTGTGTCACCCTCTTTGGGGAGCCTATCGGGTGTGTTTTAGGAAATATTTCAGAGAATCTGATTTATCAGCACGTCTGATCTTCGCACCTCTTTGTGAAAAGCTAACAGCCTCCAAAACTACATCCACCAACTATTGCTACATTTGTTCTCGGGCTCTTCAATGCTTTATTTTTATTTGAATGCCTTTCTTCTGGGGTGCAGTTATGCCATTTTTGTCGCTGTTGTGGTTGTTGCTCATCTATGAGAAGTTATTAATATTGTTGGTTTAGTGTTTGTAAAATTCCACAAATTACAGTGTCAAATGACACGTTTGTTACAATTCATTAAAAGAAGATAACGTTGTTTGCTTGTTTACTCATGCCCCCCCCCATGTCCCCCAGCCACTAGCATCTAACACCAACCTCAGGGTTTGCATTTGAGGCACAATTACTCAAACATTTTTTAAAAAAACAAAAAGATAAAAAACATAGCCTGTGCAAAAGTAAAGGCACATTTCATATTTTCTTTGTTTTTTATAATATCTAAAATTTAGTAAAAACAATCTTAAAAGTGTCAATGAAGTTTATTTGTATATGACTGTAAATGGTCCAAAAAAACATCTCCATTTTGTCCATTTTCATTTTTCTACATCATTTAATCAGCCGTCCTTCACCTTGTACTTGAATTTCACAATGAATGGACCGATAGAAACTCACTTGAAATAAAATCCCTCTACATTAACTTAAGTACACAACACTGTTGGCTCCCGCTGTAAAGTTATTATTTTGGAGGTCCAAATATCGTTTTTGGACAGTGGTGATACGCATGTAGTGCTGATGGAAGCCAAATGGTGAGCTGGGCTGTTGAGAAACTGAACCGCTCTTTGAGTCGTGGGTGTACAGTTGTGTGAGCATCTATGAGGGGCCCGACAGGGGTCCTGGAAGCCATGCAGCCCCTTGAAGGCCCAGCACGGCATGAAGCTTTGAACATCTGATATTCCACCCAACAACTTCAGCCACACAGCGAACTTAACCCAGCAAGTTGTAGAGAAAACAAAAAAAACTGCAGTTTTGGTGGAAAAGTAATGGAACATCACTTTAATAATGCAGGTCATTTACAGAAATTACAGTGCGAAAGGGGGAGGAGCCGGAGAGAGGCGGCGAGAGAGGTTTGTAATGGAAGATGTACACTAACGTTTTGCAATCATGAAACCAAATGTCACTCAAGCTCAGCTCGCTTCTTTCCATTGACATTTCCACTGTGTTTACACTCTGAGCCCACAGGACTTACATCACCGAGTGGAAGAGCTCGACGCCCGAAATCACACAGACAGCAGAGGCGAAGCTTCACGAGAATCTGCCCTCACCGTGTTTATAGCTCAGCGTTCACTGCTCAGATAGCGCTTCTCCTCAGGAAGCTTCTGTGAAGAAAGTTTGTGAAGAAATGCTTTTGGAACTTCTTGCATATTTTGGGCCTTTAAAGAGTAACTACAAACCTCTGGATAGCAAAATGATTCCATAACGGTTATGAATTATTCAGTATCCACCATGGATTACTCAATAATTAATCATTCAATAAATATGTTGAATTATTTAGTAACTACTATAAATTATTCAGGAACCACTATGAACTACTCAACAACTACTGCTTCCACTATGAATTACTACATAACTACTATATCCACTCTAAATTACTCTGTAACTACTGTCAAAGATCCAATGACTACTTTCAATCATTCAGCGTCTATGATGAATTTTTCAGTAGCTACTATGAACTATAAAAATATTCAGGAACCACTATGAATTATTCAGTGTCTGTAATAAATTATTCAGTAACTATTATAAGTTATTCAGAGATATGAATTAGTATCCACTGCGAATTATTCTAGAACTACCATTAATGACCAATAACGACTGTTAATTAACAGTATCGGTGATACATTGTTCAGTAACAAGTCAGTATACATTATCAATTATTCAGTAACTGCTGTCATTTATTCAGTGACAATAACGATCATTCAATATCTACTATGACTTATTCAGTATCCACTCTTAATTATTCAGATTTGACAATGAATTATTCTGTATCTACTATGATTTATTCAGTATGCACTATAAATTATTTAGTATCCACTATGAATGATTTAATATCCACTACAAATTATTCGGTAACTACAATGAATTATTCAATTTCTACTATGAATTATTCAGTATCCACTATAAATTATGCAGTAACTACTATAAATTAAGTTTCTACTATGAATTATTTAATATCCACTATAAATGATTTAATATCCACTACAAATTATTCGGTAACTACAATGAATTATTCAATTTCTACTATGAATGATTCAGTATCCACTATAAATTATGCAGTAACTACTATAAATTAAGTTTCTACTATGAATTATTTAATATCCACTATAAATTATTTGATATCCACTACAAATTATTCGGTATTCTCTTGAATTGTTCAGTATCCACTATGAATTATTCAGTAGCTACTATAAATTATTCAGTTTCTACTATGAATCATTTGGCATACACTATGAATTATTCAGTTTCCGTGATGAACTATACAGTAACTACTATAAATAATTTGTATTCACTATGAATTAATCAGTAACTTTGAGCAGTTCTGCATAACAATTATCAGTAACTACTATTAATTGTTCAATATCTACCCTGAATTATTCATTATCCACTATGAATTATTTGATAAGCACTATGAATTAGATTAGATTCTGACTTTTTTTGAAAGTGGTTCTATGGAGCACCAAAACCGGTTCTGCTGTTACAATGTCAAGCTGGTTATTATACAAGAACCCCACTATGAACCCCTACTATGAATCTTCCATACCTTCCTCTCCGTAACTTACTAAAACTAGACCGTGGTGCCAGACAGTAGAACGTCCATGTTCTGAAGCGTTCTCGGTCCTCGCCCTCGCCTCGCTGGAGTATTTAGAACCAGTTTTGTAGGCCAGTTCAGTGGTGAATGAGGAAAGTGTAGGAATGTCTGAAAGTATCTGATGATTAACAGTCGAGCGTGAGGGATCCCCTGAATGCGAGAGAAGACGCCAACAGTCATTACCGAAAGAAAGAAGGATCACATGGTGGAGAGAGGTGGCGAGAAGTGGGCGATGCTGCTCTCCCACATGAGCCCGAGCTAATTTTAGAGTTCAGAGAACCTACAGAGGCTTATTCATGAAACGGATGACTGTTTATCAAAAAAAAAAAAAAAGAAAAAAGTTTGTCTTTTATTTAAATGTCCTCACAAAACCTGAAACTTTACAGGAGAAAGAAAATGTTCTGAGAGGTTCTAAGTGACCTTGGACTCTTTCTGTCGGTTCATTCATCATGAAATGTTCAAACACTGTGATGCTGCTTTCGAATTGGTGTCAAAAACCCCAGAAAAACCAAAAAAAGAAAAACAACAGCGCAATGCTGTGCGACTCTTGCTGTACTTGGTCTTCACAGTGCTATTCTGAGAGATGACTAATTGAAGGGAAACACTAAAGAAGCCTGTACGATGTGTCGAAAGTGCTCAGCTACCTCCTCTTTCCCTCGCTATCTTTCACTCTTTCGGTAACGGTTGCGTTTTCTCTCTGTACGCCCTCTCGGTGTACGTGAGTAATGAGGGATCCCTCAGAAATGGGTCTTTCCTCTCAAAACAACCTCTACATGACAGTCCCACGGCGATGAATCAGACCTGCTCTCTGTGGGTCCCCCTAAAAACGCTCCTGCAGTCGGCTGTTCACCTTACAGCTAGTATTCCAACTAGTTTAACCTCTAATTACCATAGCAAACTCTTTCTACACTGCAGACCCACAGCAGAGACTCAATAATGAGCCGTAAGATCAATAACTGAATAGTGATGTCGGCAGATAAGGTATTAATGCATAATTCATAGTGGTTACCAAATCATTTACAATGGTTACCAAGCAATTCATGGTAGTTACCGAATATATTATAAACGTAACAGAATAATTCATAGTAGATGTTGAGTAACTGACAGTAAGTACTGGATAATTCATAGTAGTTAGTGAATAATTTGTAATAGTTACTATAATTAATAGCAGATAACAAATAATTTAGAATACCGAATAGAATACCAAATAATTCATTTAACACACTGAATCATTACTAGTGGTTACTGAATAATTCATAATAGTTCCTGAAAAATTCATAGTAGTTACCGCATAATTAATAGCAGATGACAAATAAAAAGTTACCAAATAGGTCACAGACACTGAATAATTCATTGTGATTATCGAAACTGAAAAATATAATAGGGAATAATTCCCAGTAATTGCTGGCATAATTGATTTGGGATAATTCATGGTTGTTATGCAACAATTCATAGTGGATACAGTTGTTGAATAACTGATATAGTAACTGCATAACTGGTAATTCATCATTAACTGACTAATTCATCGTAGTTACTGCATAATTAATGGTTGTTATGAAATAATTTATAATATATTTATAATATATGATTGCAGACACTGAATAATTCATAGTAGTTACTAGATTATTAATAGAAGATACAGAATAACTCATAGTGGATACTGTAGTTACATGATAATTCATAGTGGATACAGTAGTTATTAATAATTCAATTTGGAAGCAGTAGTTATCTATTAATTCATAGTGGATACAGTAGTTATGTATTAATTCATAGTGGATACAATAGTTATGTATTCATAGTGCATACAGTAGTTCTGAATGAATTCATAGTGGATACAGTAGTTCTGAATGAATTCATAGTGGATACAGTAGTTATGTAATCATTCAATTTGGAAGCCGTAGTTATGCATTAATTCATAGTGGATACAGTAGTTATGCAATAATTCAGTGGAAATACAGTAGTTATGTATTAATTCATAGTGGATACAGTAGTTATGTAGTAATTCTTAGTGGATATATAGTAGTTATGTGTTAATTCATAGAGCATACAGTAGTTATGTAATAATTCATAGTGCATACAGTAGTTTTGAATGAATTCATAGTGGATACAGTAGCTATGGAATAATTCAATTTGGAAGCCGTAGTTATGCTTTAATTAATTCATTTGTGGTGCATACAGTAGTTATGTATTAATTCATAGTGGATATACGGTAGTTATAAATTAATTCATAAAGGATATAGTAGTTATGTAATAATTCAATTTGGAAACAGTAGTTATGGAATAATTCATAGTGGACAGTAGTTATGGAATAATTCATAGTGGACACAGTAGTTATAGATTAATTTATAGTGGACAGTAGTTATGGAATAATTCATAGTGGACAGTAGTTATGGAATAATTCATAGTGGACACAGTAGTTATAGATTAATTCATAGTGGATAGTAGTTATGGAATAATTACTGAATAATTCATAATAGCTATGGAATCAGTCACAGTGCAGAATGTTTGATATATATTGTACAGCGGATACTAAACAAGCCACTGTAGCAGCTAATAATTCACAGCAGGTTCTAAATACTGGAACCAGAAAGCGTTCTTCAGAGCGATGCCACTGAAGAAGCAATTTTAGTTTTTAGAAACTGTTAACAAACGGTTCTCTGAAAGCACAGCTGTAAAGAAGCTTCTATACCAGTCAAAGGCTTTGCTTTGAACTGTGCATCCAGGCCAAGAACCGTTTAGGGGGCTTTACTGCTAAGAGCTGAGTGGACATTAGTGAACATCAGAAGAACCTGCAGTGTTCAGGGATGAAGCTGTTGGCCTGAGTGCTGGGATGTTAGGTGTGAGCAGTGAGAGGGAGACTTCGCTGTTTTCTGAAGACAAGCTCAAGCGAGGCAGGAAGAGGAGAATGAAAGAAGGGTGAAACCTCAGAGGCAGATGTGAGGCAGGCGACATGTTTGTTTCGACCTTCATGTGGTTCCCCGGAGCAAACCACCCCTGTCCTAGCGCAGCGCTGTACTGCTCGGGGAGGCGGCCTCTCCCTCCTCCATCTGCCTTCTGCCTCTCCACTGTGCTACATCTGAGGGTGAAGCTGAGAGGTGTTCATGTTTATCTGTCGAAGAGCACTTAAAGATGGTTCTTCAAGGGTTCTTTGGTGAGGGCAAGCATTCGACACAGAACCATGAACGCTCAAAGAAAAATTTGCAGGCTTACATGGATCGCTGCATGGTGAAATTGTTCTTTAGATTTACGAAGAACGTGCTGTAGATGGTTCTATATAGCACCAATAGCAGAACCCTTTTTGGTGCTATATAGAAGTATTCTCAAAACGGTTCTATTTAGAAAAATAAACAAATTTTCCATCATTCTAAGGAACCATTTTACCATGCAAAAAAACATTTAGTTCCAATGCTAATGGTTCTCTAAGTGTTCAGTTTATACTATATTTAGTATAAACTCAAAAAAGATGGTTCTTAAAGGGTTCTTTAATAAAGGCAATTGTTCCATTTAGAACCATGAACACTCCAGGAACCATCTGCATGTTTAGATGTTTTTTTGTTTTATGGTGACATGGCTCTTCAGACTTTTTTGAAAGTGGTTCTATGTAGCACCAAAATGGTTCTGCTGTTGTTACAATGTCAAGCTGGTTACTATACAAGAACCCTTTTGGTGCTACATAGAACCATATTCAAAAAGGTTCTGTATAGAACTCTATACAACACATTCACAATCAATCTGAAGAACCATTTCACCATGCGAAGAACTCATAATTAAAAACAGAACCATTACCCTCACTAAAGAACCATTGATTTACCATGTTTAAGGGTATACTACATAGAACCATGAAGCTCAGATGTTTTCATGTTTATCTGTAAAGAATCACTTCAGCAGTGTATCACACTTAAAATTATGTTCTTCAAGGGTTCTTTAGTAAAGGCAATGGTTCTATATAGAACCATAAACATTTAAAGAATCATTTGCATGGTGAAATGTTCTTCAGATCAATGGAGAATGCGTTGTGTATGGTTCTATATAGCACCAAAAAGGGTTCTTCTATTGTAACAAGTTTGACATTGTAACAATAGTAGAACCCTTTTTGGTGCAATAAAGTACCACTTTCAAAAATGTTCTATTTAGAACCATAAATACATTTTCCATCAACCAAAAGAACCATTTTACCATGCAAAGAAACATTTAGTCATGCAAATGGTTCTGCAAGTGTTCATGGTTCGATGTAGTATACACTTAAAAAAGGTGGTTCTTCAAGAGCCCTTTTGGGTTCTATATAGAACTATTTTCAAAAATGTTCTATACAGAACAATAAACAGATTTTCCATTAATCTAAAGAACCACTTCACCTTCATGTGGTTCCCCAGAGCAAATCACCCCTGTCCTAACGCAACACGCTTATATTACCTCAAAAGAAAAACCCTTTTGGGGTTTCAAAACGGTTCTAGATAGAACCATAAACAAACTTTCCATCAATCTAAAGAGCCATTTCATCATGCCAGAAAACGTTTTCATGGCCTTGTCTTGTGTTATGAAGACATGGACCAAACGAGCGCTCGTTGTTTTGTTTGTCCAGGAAACTTCTTCTTCCGTATTACAGCTGCTGGCCTGGCATGTTCAGATGGACCCTGAAGGAAAGAGAAAGTTCTTAAATGCTTAAGTTCTTTTGGAATTTCAGCACGTTTGTCCCACATCTTCCTCTCCATGACTCGCTTAATGAAACGAAAATGCGGTGCCAGACTGAAGAAACCACAACAGCAGAACTTCATGTTCTGAAGGGCTTTCAGGGAGATGTTTGTGGTAACGTTATGAAAGAATGGCATGATCCACCAATTAAACACAAGCAGAGCAAAACCATCCAATCCGGAAAGAAGAATTCTGGTGGAATTCAGGCAACCTTCTAAGTTCAATCTGTTTGCAAATGAATATTCCTGGAATTCTGAAGAACTTTACATGCATGCGTATCGTCTACCTTACTTTTGTAATCTCAGATTGGCTTTTGTGGAAAATAGGTCTTTTAAAAATGATACACATTGACCGAAGCTGTGATGAAACCACTTTTGGTTCCCTAAAGAACCTGAAGAAAAGATGTTTGAGGGTGAAGAACCTTTAAAAAACATTTGAAGAATGTAATATACATCACGCCGAGGTCCTTCACCAATTTAAGGGTTTTTCCAAGAGCGTTTACAGTATGTAGAGGATCCTTAAACTTCAAGAAGGTTCTTCACACTTGCACTTGCATTGCTTATGTACAAAAACGGTCCTCTAAAGAACTATGCATCACAAGGTTCTCAAACTGGTCCTCGTGGACCCCCAGACGGTGCATGTTGGTTGGAACAAAAATCTCGTGGTCTCCAAGGACCAGTTTGAGAACCTCTATTTTCTAGCTTCTATTTTGTAGCTTCACAGTGCTTGAAACGTTTGCTCACATCTGAAGGATAATCTCATTTATAAATGCGACGGTGGCGTAGTCGACTCGTTTGTTATCTATCTTTCAATCTTTTAAACCTGGTTTGATGCTGGTGGTTAAATGTTTACGTGCAAACAACGTGACAAGTACCCATTGTAAAACCATGCAGTATATTTTGTTGCCTCTAAAATGCAGAAGCAAGAAGATGTTATGAAAATTCTGTTTTTCAAAGTGAGCATAAAATGTTTTCGGAAGTCCAGGCTCCAGATATCAGGGTCGTTGTAGGTTTTGAACTGAATCTCGAGGCTAATTGAAGCATTTCGGGACAGATTTGGCTCCCTAATAAAAACTTTATCATTTGCCAAAACTTGATGTCGTCAATGTCTAGTTTTCAGAAATTAAATGCTGGTTTGAGGAACAATCTGAAAATCGGATTAAGGCAAAAATGTTGCATGAGATCAATATTCAGCCAATTCAGATTTTGCTTTCCCTTAAATTTCTGCAAATTAGCAAATCGTCATTTTTTGTTAAACTGTGATTTCAGCTTTTTTTCATGAATTACACTATGATATTGGACTCTAAGTGACAAAGCATAGTTTGTGGTTTACTTTGTGTACTTTTGTGCCTCTTTTCTGTATTTAATATTCACTAAATAGTAGAAAGTACTGCTTTTATTCATAGACTTCATCTTTACAGATTGCAAATTTGTAAGAAAATAAAAACAAAATGTGCAAAATGAACATTTCAAAGCAGAAGTAGAAACTGCCCATCACTCTTTAAAATACTGGTGCTTAGGAGTGATGCCTTAGAAAAACCACTATAAGTTCCATAAAAACCTCAAAAAAGAACCATTTTTTCAACATAATGTGAAGGTACTAATCAAATGTTAAATCCGTTCAATGAAGCGCTTTTATTTTTAGTGCTGTTCATTTTTATTCACCATGAAAAAAGTACAGAATTCTTCAAATGTATATGAACGTTGTTCTGTGAGTAAAATGAATTTTTAGGTAAACAAGAAAGCTCATTTTTTACATTTTGGCTCGTCAGAAAAAGTTGTAAACTTTCTAGAGTGTTTATAGACAGAATAGAAAAAGAGAAAAGATAAAGTTACACTGGCATGGTGTCTAAATCTACATCAAGTAAAAATTCAGTTTTACAGTAGCTTTACCGTTAAATAGCTTTGTATGGTCATACTAGTGAACTATGATGATGATTACAGTTGATGCCCTGTGTGAACTTAACCAATTAGCTGGTTGTTACTACTAAGTTAAATTATTAAAAAGTAAAATTACAGACCAGCCAAAAATACATTTTTTTAAAGAATCAATGATCAAATTTCTGTTATTTCTGAGCTTTCGATGCTGGTAGATATTTCATCACATAGGATGTTTTGTGTATCGTGGAATACTGACTTTAAAGATATATATATATATTAATACAATATATTATTATACCCACAAGAAGTGGACATTATTATTCAAAACACTAAATAAAAAACACAATATTTCATCACTGTCCAGAAAAAAAAGTGGTAGATTAGACCCGGCGGCTCTCTTTTACACTGAATTCCAGGATAAATGGACTAATAACGCTTCAAAAACACTCAGAAACAAACCTCTTCATACTAACTTGCATTTTAGGTTTAGAATGTTTTGTTTTCTCCTGTAAATTTGTTATTCTGGAGATGCAAGTTTTTCTTTGGACAGCGACAATTTACTCTAAAGGCCAGTTTCATGGGCATGGATTAAGCATGGCTTTGGACTGAACTGCTACGTCAACATTAAAATTAATATTTACTCTAGACTTGGGCTTAATCTGGGGCTGGGAAACATGCCATAAAAGTTTCACATCCATCTTTAATCTCATTTTTCAGTTTCATTTAACATTTCATCCTTTGCTGCTGTAATATAGCATATTACATATTATTACTATGGTATTATGTTGTTATGTGCATGTCATAAGCTAGTATTAAGCTTGTTTTGGGTATATCTCCACTCTTCCCTTCATACGGCTTCGATTACAGACATTTCTGAGTGTTATTGCAATAAGAAATGTTCAGACTGTTTTCAAACGCCACGTGGAACCGCTCTGGATTTTTGAGTTTCCAGAAACTTCTGGATCGTCAAGCAAACTTTAAACAATCTTAAGCGAACAATGATTTTATATTCTATTATATTAGATGACAAGCTTTTATTTTCTAAGAGCTACTGTATGTGTAATTTACATTTATGGTCATCATAAGTCATCAGTGCTTTGTCTCTTCAGCCAATCAGAAGTGAAGACTGAGATCTAAACCAATGACTGGACATCTCGTTATCTCTATTAGGCCAATCAGACGTAAGGGAGGGGTCAACAGACCTTTTACAGCAATTTTTACTCTGCGCATCAGCATACCCGGAGACGACATCTGAAGCATCAGATCATCCCATCATCAACAATTTAATATTCCAACACAGGTATGAGCAAATGCTGTAATTTTACTCATTATCTTAGTATTTAGTGCAAAACATAGCACATAACATAGTTATTATTATGTTATTATATTGTAATATCTACATCATTAGACTTGTAATAAACTTGTCTTACATTATATATTCAGTTTCAAAACTTTAGCATTGAAGGATTCTAAATTTCTTGGAAATTAGTCCACCAGAATCTATATACAAAACAATCTAAGGCAAGAAAATGTATATAATATAATGCAATATAATGTAATATAATGTATATACAAAAACTTTCATTTCCAGAGAACTAATGTATGAGTTATTTACATCCATGGACATCAACAATCATCAGCCGTGTTTTGTCTCTTCAGAGAGTTAGAAATGGAAGATCCGACATTATTTGCTTCCGGAGCTCTAAACCAATAACTGGTCATCTTGTTTTCCCTATTAGGCCAATCAGACGTAAGGGAGGGGTGGAACACGCTTTAGAGCAATTTTTACCCAGCAAGTCAACACATCCGGAGAGGACGTCTGAGAGAAGCGTCAGATCATCCGATCATCAAAAACTGAATATTCCAACAAAGGTACGGCCTTATTTTTGTATTTTTCTAATTAGTTCATAATTTACTACAAAAGATGGCATATTACATAGCTATTATTATGTTATTATATTGTAATATGCCTATCAAAGACATGTAATAAGCTTGTCCTGCGTTATATATGCGCGCCACGTCTTATGGCTTTGATAGCAGAGGTTTGTGAATGTTAGTGAAATAAAAAGTGTTTTAAAATTAATCAGTGAATTACTTTTATACCACTGCTCTTAATTCTCAACATACAAACATTCTCAACTGGAGTTTAACACTAAGGAACTGCTTGGGAAATTAGATTTCTTGGAATATGGTCCACCTGCATCTTCAAACAAAACAATCTGAAGTAAAAATTCCAAGACATATTATTATAAATGTATAACATTACGTAACTAGCTTTGGTGAAAAAGAAATAAAATTGTCAACATGAAGCGTATAAAGTATATGTACTGATTAAAGACACTAAGATGTCTAGAAAATGTAGTGTATATCATTAAGTGTATAGTTTAAAGAATTTGACACGATTAAGCAAACAAGTATAAACAAAGTAAACATATGAAGCCATCTGAGGCGCTAATATGAATTACAGTTTGACAACGCTGAATGCCTATCGACTTTAAATCCCACAGCGTAGCAACACAAAAGCTGCTGTAATTACAAAATTTGACACATTTAAAAGATTTTTGGAGGTAAAGTCATTTCGAAATGTGTACACATGCCCTCAATCTGCTCTTCCTACTGCTCCTCTGCGTCTGAGTTTTCTGTTTAACCTCCGCTCTGACCACAGCCCTGATCATCTGTCTTTCTGGGTTAGCTCCTCAGGTGCAGCCTCCTGCTTTCGTTATCTCTACATCTATCCTTTTTTTCTTCTTCTTTGTCGCTGCACTTTCTTCTGCTTCATCTTTCTTGGCTCTTTATTTGCTGCTTTTCTTTTCTACAAGTGGCGCACTGCTTTAACATAACAGTGGTCGATATGGCAAAAATATCACGATACTTATATATTAACGATGACGTGCAAAACTTTGGGTACGGTGATGTTTTAGAAAAAAATCAACATCGGTAAAAAAGGAGCTAAAAGCCAAACAATACGATGTCATAACAAGCTGACACCCAGTCAGCTACTTGTCACTGTGTACTTTATATAGAGTCAGATGGACGTCGTATATTAAATGCACTGCTTTGGTTTTCTGAGTGAAAATAAGTGAACGCATTCTCTAGAGGGAACTTAAAAACGGCCCTTTTCTGCTAATTTTAGTGCACAGTTATAGATTTTAGCCGTTTAAACCCTGAAATGTCCAGGGACCACCAGCACGGCCACAGTTTTAGCCCACACTTCTATAACCTAAGAACAGCTAAACCAGTTTGCATTGAAGTCCCTGTAGGTATTGAACAATAAGTCTTAGCTTTTAATAACCCTGAGATCTTAAGGGGTTAATGTACAGAAAGAGGAGGACGTGTTCACTCAAATGACGCAAATGTTACAAATCGTTTGACCGCGGGTGCCAAAACTTTTGCACAGGACTGTGGCCACTATCCCCTGGTTGTTGTTGTTTACAGGTTGCTTGGTCTTCTAGGAGTATCAGTGCAGGTCTGTGAATACTTGGGTATTATGTGTGCCCGCACCTCTGAGAATGGCTTACAACGTTAACACTCAAAAATTGTGAGGTACGTTTAGGTTTTATGATTTGTTCCTTAAATGTAAGAGCAAAAACCTCACGACCGTCCAGCCGTGAGCCAAATAACCAGCGCTCAGTGTGTTGGGGACGTCGTCATGTTTTCTCCTAGTCGTCATGCCGTACATTTTACTGAAAAAACTTGCTATTATGCAGCATCGCAGTAGATAAACACTGAACAGCAGCAGACTGGGGTTCAATTCCCCACTCAGGCAGGCACACCATGCTATACAAAGAAGGGCCCTCGTGCTGGACTCCTGACGCTACATCACCTACAATCACGTCTGTAACGTGATTTTAAAAAGGCGCTCTAGGTAAGAGTCGTCTGCCAAAATGGTTTGTTGATTTTCTAAAGTGAAAATAAGTTTTAATGCACAATTATTGATTCAATATTCATTGTAAAGAACAACTATTGCCGATTGGGGAAAAAATAAAACATAAAATGTGGCAAAAGTTATGGCACATCATATATTCTGCGTTAATTTATAAACACAAAAATATGTAAAGTTTTTCCCTAATATGTTAAACTATGCAGAAAAATACCGCTTTTAAGTTTGTTCCCTGTGGAGGGAATAAACATCATTTTAAAAGTCGTATCTTGGATACAACTAGAAATGTAATCTCTAGTGTGCTCTCCAAATTCTTTGGAGATAAAACATTCCCATGCATGTACATATACTGTACTTTGAGGCTTCTGTTAATTTATAAAAATAGAATGTAAATTGATAAAAATCAAATGATTTGTTTTGTTTCACAGATACTGGCATTTCTTTTAATGCTTGTTCCCATAATTATTATAGTAAAATAAAGTCAGAGTAACTAGCTGAACTACAGTAAAAAGCCAAGAGACATAATGACTAATTTTACTAATTTAAGACTTTTACTGTAAATTAACAAATTTTGTCCTTTTGATTTTTTACTGTTGTTTACCGTTTTTTTTCCCCCAGTGTATGAAACGGTTGATGATGATTGCGCTTGTAAGGTGGTATTTCATCATTTTGGCTGTAGCATTTATCCGCTCCTTTAGAAAGTAGCTACATTAAGACTTACAGAGTATAGGCACCCTTCCAGATGACGCTACACCGCTTAAATTATATTGCGGTGTAATTTATCACAATAACATGTCATATTGCCTGCTGCTATTAAATATTACACACCGAGTATCTTTTCTCCTTGAAAATAATGCCTCCCAATTCAGCTACTCACTAGACCACCGTGAGGACCACAGCTCATCCATATGAAGCCCACGATCACATATTATCAAGCAGCTAGCTATGCAGACATGGTCAGCGCTTCAGATTAGACTTTTACAATACAGACATTCTGACTCATGCAGCTTGTAAAGTGGAGAAAAGCAGCACCTTTACAGATGATTTTAATGTCCATTTGAAAAAAAAAAGGCTCATAAAAAATAAGGATAAAAAAGTGGAATAACATTTATATACTGTTGTTTTTGTGTAAACTAAGGCGAACATTGATCTATTAGTTATGTATTATATTATTATACTATTATATATTTGACACTCCAATGTAGAGATTTATTTATTTATTTATTTGATATCATCAACACTGCAACTTTTTAAAAATTCATTTATCTGTTACTGTTTATCTGCTTAGACACGTTGGGGGGGGGGGGGGGGGGGGGGGGGGCGTTTTGGGGCTGTATTTACAATAACAATTTGGGTGACTATTGACTTCTAGTGTTAGCAGCATTAGCCTCATAGCCCCAGTTGTAAACTCAAGGAGCAAAATCTCCAAACATGTCTTGGCTGACCGTCCACAACTTTCTGGAAAATTCTAGAAATTAGATTTTTTTTTACCAAACCTTTTGTTTTATCATACTGTGTCTAATAAAACCCCAGTTTTTACCGTGTATACAGTCATATGCAAAAGTCTGTGCACTCCCCCCCCCCATCCCCCACGCCCACCCCCATTATATGACGTGCAAGTTTACACATCCTATGAAATCACACACTTACTGTTTATTAACGGAATGTAACACATTGGGGGAAGAAAGTAAAACATAAAATGTGGCCTGTGCAAAAATTATGGCACATTTTATATAGTATGTTTTTTTCTAGTACATCTGGACAAAGTCAACAGTTTTATATTTACTCTCTGTAGATAAAGTGTTGCCATCACTCGACAAAGCCTGTAATTTGACCCAAAGGTGTACAGACTTTTGCAAAGGAGTGTAAATTTTATTGAAATTGAAAATTTCTTCAGTAATTCATGCACAGGCATGAACTTGTCTTAGAAATGAAGTTTATGAAAACTGAATATTCAACTAAATGTGCCCAAACTGGTACCGTACATATACACAGCAGGGTCCGAGAGTCTGAGACCACTAGTGAAACTAAACCAGTGATCCAAATGTAAAATTTAAAAATTTTAACATGAAATTTCAGCATTTCTGAGTAAGCCGTGTGCCCCATTTTGCATTAAACCCCTAAGTAACCACGGCCCACCAGCCCCTGTAAGTCTATAGCCTCAGAACAGTTGGGCCAGTTTGCACTGACGTTAGTGCAGTTACTGAATAATAAGCCTTAGCATGTAATAAGCCTGAGAATTTGAGGGGTTAGTAGCCGCAAGCATTCAAGCTGTATGAATTTGAGATCAAACCCACCTGAGAGTCATAAACACCAGCTTCAGTGGAGGCCTCTGTCGAGAAGCTCTGTCCATCCATGTCATACACCCCTCACTGTGACGTGTCTATCAGAGTTCCGGTTTAATTTAACCAGAAAAGCCAAGTTGTTTGTCGAGTCTTATGTCTTCAATGGAATGAGACTGAAACACAGTCTGACCTTTTGGTACGAAGGCCTTAACATCGTCATGTTTGTAAACCGTGAGATAAAATGGTGCAAAATCTTAAATATTTCAGCTTCTCAAAACTTTTTTTTTTCCCAGCATTTTAAAACCTCCTGGTTTAAATGAAAACAAAAACATTTTGAATGTGCGCTTGAGACTTGTAGAACCCACCATATACAGCCACATATTGTGCAGTTGTAGTAACCATACAACAGTAAAGGAAGGGTAATTTCACCGATTTCTCAAAATGTCTGCCCAACTCAGTGGTTGAGACGTAAACAGGGTCATTCAGAGTGGGTTTGGTGTGAAATGGTTGATTGTAGAGATTCCGACGTCTTTATAGTGGTGGTGATAGGAACCAGGGGTCACCATGACTACAACAGGCACTTTATTTACACCACCAGTGAACCTACACATGGCTTTTTTACTTTTATGTATAATATTGACGATGAATTTGAAAAAAAGGCCCTAGAATTCCCTGGAAGTGCCCCTCCGCCATGAACGAATGAAGTATGTTTTATGTCTTAGACGTCAGGCGGAGAATTCGTAACCATTTCATGTAATAACTTTCTGCGGATGTCTGGTTCCTATCACCACCACTGTGAACAATTCTAACTCTAAGTTTCTCCAGAACAGAACGTTTCACACCAAACTGCCTGGAATGACTTCACATCTCGACTGAATTATGCCGGAATTTTGAAAAATTGCTGAAAAAGACTTGCTTTGTAATTATTTTTGAACAGTACTGCACTTTTAAATATCACACCAAAGCAACAATAACAGCTCCAGACCTGTGATTTGAGGCCTTCTCCAATGTGAATGTAAATTCAGTCACTTTAGAGGAAGAGAAAGAAGAGATTTGCAGAAAAACGCTCCGCACAGAGACCACAGTGCGCTGTGCTCCGCACTCCCAGCGTCGCCAAGCGCCGTGTGGTGCGTTTTGTTCTCCCCTCGCGAGCGTGGAGAGATCCGTCTTTCGTGGAACAGGGGAGGAAGAGGGGGTGTGTGGGAGGGAGGAGGAGGTGAGGAGGTTAAGAAGAGAGGGATAAAAATCTAGTCCCGGCACAATCTCAGCCCACCGCAGCCCCACCTCTCCACCACTCGCTCTCTCTCTCTCTCTTTCTCTTCTGCTCTGTGTCTTTGAAGTCCCCCGCATGGCGCCCCTCTTCCCTTTGTGTCTGAAAACCAAAGCCCACCACAAGGCTTCTATAGTCTCTCACTCTCTCCATTCAATCAAGGCCCACCACAAGCCCCTTCCTTCCGCTTTACTGTATTACACAATACATCTCATATCAGGAGCTTAAAGGAAAACTCCAGTGATTTACTAACTAATCATCATCTGATACATCTATACTGTAACCTTAATTACCACAGACAATAACTGCAATATGATTCTCGGTATTCAGACACGAACAGAAAACGTGTTGACTCAAATATCGCTTGTAATAGAAGTCAATGGGCACCTGCTGAATTCCGCGAATAAAGGTTTGAAATATGTTACTATATAAGAAATTTGACACTTCAAAACTCTGCTTCTAAAGCATCCATCTTTCCCACCCTTGAGAAGTTCAATGAGGGAAAGTTAGCCCTTATTTATCAAAGTTGGTACACAGTTGGTAAAATCAGCGCACACCAGTTTCACTGACACTTTTTCCCCCCGGCAGTTTCATCTTTGGCACATCTGTACGATCAAACTCACGTCTGGTAGGAGTGTGTAAATTTGAGTGTAACAGTTTAACAACCTGAAAAAAATCTTGATTTGCGTGTAACTATTATCAGTATCATCTATAACACCAATAATAAAAATACAAACGAAAATAACTAATGCTTTGTGTACATGGCAATTGATATGGTCCAAAAATAGGTATACTTACTTACATGCACATTGATATAAACAAAGGCTACAACTATGCCATGATCCATTTAAAGTCATACTACACTGTGCTTTTGTTTATACTACTGACTCCGCCCACAAAACAAATCTCAGCTAGTAAAAAACAAATTCATGAACTGGAACAGCAACACTGGTTGGTTGGTTAGTGTAGTGGTTAACACCTCTGCCTTCTACGCTGTAGACTGGGGTTCAATCCCCACCTGGGCAAACACCCTACACTATACCAATAAGAGTCCTTGGGCTAGACTCCTAACACCACCTTTGCCTACTAGTGTAACAATAATCAAATTGTAAGCCGTTCTAGGTAAGAGTGTCTGCCAAATACCATAAATGTAAACAACATAGCGTTTAAATAGGTTAATTCATACTGCACAATCGTTCAATCTTTTTGTTTACTTTACATTTTTTCTGTTCAGTTGTTCATTTTAACTCTATATGTTGTTCAGTAAGGGGAGCAGTGCGCTCACTGCTTGACCTCATACTCCACCTACAAGAACAGCCATTGGCTCATGAGCTGCTAAAAGCTGCTTTATTAGCTCCCTACTAAAACATCCTGAATTATGGTAATTAATGTAAATGATATGCAAATGACATGCTGGTAGGTTGGCACTTGATTTCACGCGCTGATGTGGAATGCACTCAATTTCCCACTCGTTGTGTCCTTATTTTACGCATCTTTAATAATTTAAGTGCTGTAGTGATTAATGAGAAGCACCACTCTTAAAAGGCCTCATCATGAAAAATAAACTTTTCTCACTTTTTAAAAATAAAAGAGTGTAATGTATGATATAAACACTGCTGAAGAAACATTCAGTTAACTGCCCAGTCCATATGGTCCATACATGGAAACTAAGCTGAAATGGTTTCATGAAATTCATGAAAACCAATCCACACATTCTGCAGGAGTTTAGCTCCACCCCTTTACATTAACTTTATAAGAAGGGTTTCAGCCCAGACTGCATTGTGAATGAGGCACAACACTGGGTGGCCAATCAGAATAGAGCCCATTTACATACACAGTCATATGCAAAAGTTTGTGCGGCCCTAGTCAAATGACATGTTTTGTGGAAGTGAAAAAAGAAAATGCTTAAAAATGCCCCAATTTCTGTTTTTGCTGAGGTTAACACATAACATGTGCCATAACTTCTCTATTCCACATGTGAAAAATGTATAAGATATGGGCCATTTAAAAAGCCCCACAGACTGTTTCTCAAAAAGAGGTTGTGGATATTTTCACTTCACCTGAGATTTTCTGTTTCTGGACGTCATTATTTCTGTTTTATTTGACTTGTTTGACCTGTTTTAACGTTTGGGCTAATTACAGTCTTTTAACGCTATTAGCTGAAGTATATGATAAAAGTGGGTCCATTCAATTAACATCAATTCGATGTCCTCACATGTGGTGGGTTGCACTGTTGCCTCACAGCAAGTAGGGCCTGGGCTTGATTCCTTTCTGTGTGCATGTTCTCCCCGTGTCTGTCTGGGTTTCCTCCCACTGTCCAAAGACATGCAGTCTGACCAACTGGACATGCCTCTGCCCTGTGAATGCAAGCCCCCCAAACCCATAGCTAATAGATAATAAATGAGTGAGACTATTTCTCTTCTCGGTTTTTCTTCTATCCTCACTCTCAGCTCAGGGACAGAATGCGGTTCTTATTGGTGCTGTTACTCCTGCTGCCTTCACCTCCCACAGCTGCAGGTAAGACTTCTCCAGAATCACTCCATCATTATCACAGTACAACATTTAATGTTAGCTTTGGAAATTTAGACTAGCTGTGTAGTCATTTCATAGCCCCAAAGCATAAAACACACAAATAATATTCATCTTAAATGGCAACAAGGACAGAAATCATTGATTAGTAAATTCTGTATTAAATGAAAAATGATACAGTAACACAATAATTAATGCTTTATCTAATGCACTTGATAGTTTTTTGCAATTATATGCTCTTTCTAAATTTGCAATTTCAAAGAAGTTGGGACAGGAGCATGTTTACCACGGTGTTACGTCATCTTTCCTTTTAACAACACTTAAAAATCATGCGAGGACGGACCACATAATGCCCACCCACAACACCAACTCTGACTTTTAAACTTTACACTGGTAACAATATGGATAGTCCTTTTCTTCTTTGGCCCAGAGAACACAATGCCCATTATTACCATAAAAATCTGAAATGTTCACTCGCCACAATACACAATTCCACTGAGTATCAGTGTATTTCCAGAGAAGTTGGCAGCATTTCTGGACACTGCTGACATATGACTTCCACAGTGCATAGTTCCGTCTTAACATGCATTATGGATGCACTGACAGACAGTGTTTATTGTCAACGGTTTGCCAAAGTATTCCTGAGTCCATGTGACGATACTCATAACAGAAACATGTTGGTTTTTAATGTAGTGCCGTTGGAGGTTTTTTGAAGATCACATTGATTCATGTTTTTCAGCCTTGCTCTTTACAAGAGTTTTCCAAACTCTCTGAATCTGTTGACAGCATTATTCAACGTAGATGGTGAAATACCTAAAATCCTTGCAAACAGCTGGAGTATTTGCCATTTTTGCCAGTAGCAAGCCTTGTCCCATCCTCGCTCATAAAGGACTCAGCCTTTTTCACGTTTACATCACCTCTCTTTAAATATTTTCTGAACAATCAACAAAGTTCCTAGTCTTAAACTGCTTTTGTCCAACTTTTTTGGAATGTCTTGCAGGCATCAATTTCAGAATGAGCGTATATTTACATAAAAACAATGAAATTGATAAGATCAAACATTATATATCTTGTCTTTGTATGGCTTTCATTTAAATGTATGTCAAAACGAATTCTCACTGCTTTCTGGTTTTATTTGCATTTCACTTACTGTACCTACTATTTTTGGATTTGGGTTTTGTAATATACAAATCATTGCTCTTCACAAGGAATGTTTGTCAGCTGGCCGGATGTGTGTAGCATTCCATATGAAGGACTTGCTATCAAACAAATCTTTTCTCTTAATACAGACACAAAACGTCTCAACTCAATCAAACTGCATCCAGGTCTTTATTTAGGTTGTGCAGACTTGTTGATGTGATTTAAGACTCAGTATGACTTACTATGAGCCATAAAAAAAGAAAAAACAAACAAACAGTGGTGTAGTTAGGGTTAGCTTTTGGGGTTGATCATTTATGCTGAGCACCCCCTGGTGGATTTAAATAAACATAGCATTGCCACAACAATGACTTGGAAATCTGGCAGTTATAGCAGTTACGTATATTACTACTTATTTTCTTTGTAAAGTAGTGCATTTTAATGCCAAATATGTTCAAATATTTACCAAAGTTCCCTAATACATATGTTAAAGTAACAGGCGTACATGTGAAAGGATGCTGGGATTCGGAACAACTCCTGTAGTCTAAAATGGCTGACCGGTCTTCAGCTACATGGCGAAGTTTTGTTCATGTTATAGTCCACAGTAAGCCATACTGTGTCCAAAACCACATCACCAGGCTTGTGACACCTTAACAAACACTTGGAATTGCGGATTAAGCAGGTTGGAGAAGTTTTAGGGACGTATTTATCAAAACGATTTGGGTGACTATTGACTTCTAGTGTTAGCAACGTTAGCCTTAGAGCTCCACTTTTAAACGCAAGATGCAAAATTTGGACACCAAACATGTCTTGGCCGATTGACCATGCCTGGTCCGGGAAAACTGTACAATTGATTAAGCTGTAAATTATAACCCCAATGACTGTGTACACTTTAAACTGCAGTTGATTTCTGGTATCATACAGAAATATGAGCGGCTCAGTTAACAGCAGTTTGCAGTATAATTAATTCCTATATACCAAGAAAGAAAATGGCCAAAAGGTGTGATTTGACTGTGGGGTGACATATTTTGCATCAGTGGATTTTAAACATATTTGGTATGTTTTAAAAATACCCTGAAACTACTGAAACAGATGGACTGCAGTCTGTAACTACACCCCATTCCAAATGCACATAGGCCCACAGTCACTCTGGTATCCATAACAAAACGCCGGGGAGCGAGGAGGCGGACGTATACGCGGAGATAAGCGACGTTTATTAAGGGCAAATCCAGGGTCATAGTCTAAACGGTCCAGGGTCATAGAGCCAACACGGATAGACCTGGAGGGGGGTGGGGTGCAGACATGACAGACAAACCAGAATCAAAGCATCAACACGATCAAAAATCAAACAGTTCAAACACAAACAGTACAAAGACCAGCGACAACTAGTGGCAAACACAAAAGGGACAGGCGAGAACACAGGTGGAAACAATCAGGGGCGGAGTCACTAAACAAGGGGGCCGGACTACAAAACCAAAACACATGGACCGGACTGGGAGGGGTCAATCGTGACAAGATCATACTACTTATTGCAAAATCTAAGCAAATGAAGTAAAATAAGGCCCTGAGATGATCCATGTGATGATTTCTTTTTCAGGAAAACCAGAGGTGTTTTTCGCACAGATGGGGGGCTCTGTATCTCTTCCCAATGAGGGCCACACAGAAAAGGAGAACGTATATGTGAGATGGTACTTCTGTGTCAATCAAGAAGAACAAATACTGATTTGGAAGCACCCCAAACAAGATTCTCCCAGAAACGGTACAGTAGAGGGCGCTAGTGGCACTTCTGCATGCTGTTATTGTGCATTATATTTCTGACAGCGGCAGCTCCAACTGAGAAAACTGAAGGTCTTTCTGATTTCTGTCTTTTAGAAGCACCAGAAGGGTTTAAGCAGCGAGTGTCTCTTTCAAAAGATTCCTCCCTCATCATTAATCCTGTTCAAGATACCGACTTCTTTGACAGGGGATTCTTCAGATGTGAACGGCAGGATTACAAAGACATGACTAAGAAGGAGTACATACTGCACCGTGGTAAGACCAGAGACAAACAACCGTCTCTGTTTGTGTATTAAAAAACTAACAGTATACACATCGTCACTTATATAACACTGTGAGAAAATCTTATGATTTCACTTCTTTTGTGTTGTTTTTTTACACCACATGAAAATGACAGCTGCCCTTTACATTGTGCAAACCAAGGGTCCCAATCTAACTTTGCTTAGCCCACCAGGAGGAGAACTGCCATTTAATAATGTCTTCCGGGTTTGTCACATGCTAGAGGGCGCTCTCGATTGAGTTGGTTTCCTACGGAGTGCTCAGTAGCGTTAATGCCAACCAATCAGCACTCAGTAGCAGTAATGCACTCAGTAGCATTAATGCCAACCAATCAGCACTCAGTGGCAGTAATGCCAACCAATCAGCACTCAGTAGCAGTAATGCCAACCAATCAGCACTCAATAGCAGTAATGCCAAACCATCAGCACTCAGTAGCAGTAATACCAACCAATCAGCACTCAGCAGCAGTAATGCCAACCAATCAGCACTCAGTAGCATTAATGCCAACCAATCAGCACTCAGTAGCAGTAATGCCAACCAATCAGCACTCAGTAGCAGTAGTGCCAAACCATCAGCACTCAGTAGCAGTAATGCCAACCAATCAGCACTCAGTAGCAGTAATGCCAAACCATCAGCACTCAGTAGCAGTAATACCAACCAATCAGCACTCAGCAGCAGTAATGCCAACCAATCAGCACTCAGTAGCATTAATGCCAACCAATCAGCACTCAGTAGCAGTAATGCCAACCAATCAGTACTCAGTAGCAGTAGTGCCAAACCATCAGCACTCAGTAGCAGTAATGCCAACCAATCAGCACTCAGCAGCAGTAATACTAACCAATCAGCATTCAGTAGCAATAATGCACTCAGTAGCGGTAATGCCAACCAATCAGCACTCAGTAGCAGTAATGCCAAACCATCAGCACTCAGTAGCAGTAATGCTAACCAATCAGCACTCAGTAGCAGTAATGCCAACCAATCAGCTCTCAGTAGCAGTAATGCCAACCTATCAGCACTCAGTAGCAGTAATGCCAACCTATCAGCACTCAGTAGCATTAATGCCAACCAATCAGCTCTCAGTAGCAGTAATGCCAACCAATCAGCTCTCAGTAGCAGTAATGCCAACCTATCAGCATTCAGTAGCAGTAATGCCAACCAATCAGCTCTCAGTAGCAGTAATGCCAACCAATCAGCTCTCAGTAGCAGTAATGCACTCAGTAGCATTAATGCCAACCTATCAGCACTCAGTAGCAGTAATGCTAACCAATCAGCACTCAGTAGCAGTAATGCACTCAATAGCAGTAATGCCAACCAATCAGCTCTCAGTAGCAGTAATGCCAACCTATCAGCACTCAGTAGCAGTAATGCCAACCAATCAGCTCTCAGTAGCAGTAATGCCAACGTATCAGCACTCAGTAGCAGTAATGCCAACCAATCAGCTCTCAGTAGCAGTAATGCACTCAGTAGCATTAATGCCAACCAATCAGCTCTCAGTAGCAGTAATGCCAACCTATCAGCACTCAGCAGCAGTAATGCCAACCAATCAGCACTCAGTAGCATTAATGCCAACCAATCAGCACTCAGTAGCAGTAATGCCAACCAATCAGCACTCAGTAGCAGTAGTGCCAAACCATCAGCACTCAGTAGCAGTAATGCCAACCTATCAGCACTCAGCAGCAGTAATACTAACCAATCAGCACTCAGTAGCAATAATGCACTCAGTAGCAGTAATGCCAACCAATCAGCACTCAGTAGCAGTAATGCCAAACCATCAGCACTCAGTAGCAGTAATGCTAACCAATCAGCACTCAGTAGCAGTAATGCCAACCAATCAGCTCTCAGTAGCAGTAATGCCAACCTATCAGCACTCAGTAGCAGTAATGCCAACCTATCAGCACTCAGTAGCATTAATGCCAACCAATCAGCTCTCAGTAGCAGTAATGCCAACCAATCAGCTCTCAGTAGCAGTAATGCCAACCTATCAGCATTCAGTAGCAGTAATGCCAACCAATCAGCTCTCAGTAGCAGTAATGCCAACCAATCAGCTCTCAGTAGCAGTAATGCACTCAGTAGCATTAATGCCAACCTATCAGCACTCAGTAGCAGTAATGCTAACCAATCAGCACTCAGTAGCAGTAATGCACTCAATAGCAGTAATGCCAACCAATCAGCTCTCAGTAGCAGTAATGCCAACCTATCAGCACTCAGTAGCAGTAATGCCAACCAATCAGCTCTCAGTAGCAGTAATGCCAACGTATCAGCACTCAGTAGCAGTAATGCCAACCAATCAGCTCTCAGTAGCAGTAATGCACTCAGTAGCATTAATGCCAACCAATCAGCTCTCAGTAGCAGTAATGCCAACCAATCAGCACTCAGTAGCAATAATACACTCAGTAGCAGTAATGCCAACCTATCAGCACTCAGTAGCAGTAATGCTAACCAATCAGCACTCAGTAGCAATAATGCACTCAGTAGGAGTAATGCCAACCAATCAGCACTCAGTAATCACACTCCCAGCCAATCAGCACTCAGTAAATAGATCAGTAGATATTCTCGAGAAATTAGTGGTATGACAACAATGGCATGAAAGAGTGAAGCTTGCTGGTTGATCTAAAGTCATCATCTGCCACCTTGTGGCCTAAAATGGTACAGCAGAGCATAAAGGATTTCGTTGTCACCACTGCACATCTCTAGCCAGCACTTCCTGTTGTTTATGAAATCAACTCTGATGCCCTTTTAAGCGAATTATTATTATTATTAGTGAACTTGGAAAAAAATATTCTACAGTGACTTTGAAGTGTTTTCAGTGAACACACCAAAACAGTGAGTGTCTCAGATGTAAACATTCAGAGTGGTTTGGTGTGAAATGGTTGATTGTACTGACTCAGACCCTGGAAACCAGGGGGTGCCATGATTACAACACTAATAGAGCCACCAGAGAATCATGATGCAGAAATTTAGAAAAAATCTGTGAAATTCCCCCTTAATTAAAAAATATTTTTTTTTGAAGTATTTTTTCTGTAACAAACAACAGAACAAGATCCTAACGTGATTTTTAAAACTTGATTTTGGAACAAAAATCCACTGACCTGTGCCCCCCCCCCCCCCCCCCCCCCTCCCCCCTCTCTCTCAGTGAATCTGCCCCCTGCGCCGACCCTCCTGGCGGGTGATGATCTCTCTCTGTCCTGTCAGACGCAGCCTGGTGTGATTGCCCCCTCTATAAAGTGGATCTCACCCAGAGGTGAACCTTACGGCATGCAGAACTCACTGCGAGTGAAGAACATCTCCTTCCAGCACAGCGGCGTCTGGACGTGTGAAGCTCAGTCTGATCCCCCTAAATTAAAAGCTACGACCGCAGTGACCGTCATAGGTGAGCGCAGAGAGACCGGTTTCCACAGCATTTCTACATTTGAAGATACGTTCCTCTCAGTTACCCTCAAACAATGAAACGAGAGTCAGAACGTTCACAGTGGTGGTGATAGGAACCAGACGTCCACCTTTAAAAGCTTCCTAACAAAGTTATTACATGAAATGATTAGGAATTCACTGCCTGACGCCAAACTCTACACACACACACACACACACACACACACACACACACACACACACACACACACTCTATCTTGCCTTGGTGCAAAATAACGTTTTTCTAAAATCTGCATATTTTCATCTTAATTTCTTACTTTTATCTCTTACATATTATTTATTTGCAAACCAAGGTCACTTGCTAGTGATAAAATAAAAACTGTTGAATACTTTTGTCTTAAATGTGATGTAGTCATGACAGTCAGTACACTAGACAAAGATAGATAGATACTTTATGGATATATCCCGAAGGAAATTTAGCAATAAATTTAACTTAAATTAAATTAACAGTAAAAATAACTATAAACGATGATAGCTGAGTAAATTAAGGTCTTACTCGGATATGTCCTCATCCTCCTACATAGCTTTTGCATTCTTGTGTTCTTTAAGGCAACTTTTTATTATTATTTTTGTTTGTTTTCATTGTTTTTTGGAGTTGAGTTCTCGACTCACCTGTGAAAATTACAAAAAGAGTGAATGCTTTTTTTTTGGGTCGCACCATCACACTGACTTTTCTTTTTCAGAACATTGTTCTACCTTAGACAGCGCTGCTGTTACACATTAGCACTGTGGAGATGCCTGAACGCAGCTGCTGCATCAGTTTCATCTAATCTCTGCCTGTCGTACGAGATTCGGTTACAATTAGCAAACCGGAGCTGTAGCACTTGAAGTGGGAGCTGCTGGTTTAACCCCTGAAATGGTTATTTACAGATACAGATATGCACTCTTGGGCAAAAAAAGGTGAAACATTAAGCTTGGAATAGTCTTAACAACAAACTATTAAACAAAGAGATCAACTAACTTAATCCACTCTGCACTGACGGCTTCAAACAGCTGAAAAACACTGCGGGGCTAGTTTGTAGTTAATGTGAGACCAAATATTCTCTACAGGGTTTAAATTGAATCTAAACCAGTCAAATGCAATGCAATGTCCCTGTTACTGTAACTGGCCCAACAGCCAACGAGCCCACTGGGAATTCTCCCGTCTCTGTCGATTATCCACGCCGGCATTGGGGCGGACCGGGGGCGCCAAAACTTTCACACACAACTGCGTGTACAACATCAAATAAGTCAGGCCACTTTAAAGTTTAGTTCTGAATTGTACTCAAACAACCGGTTCAGATTTCCTGTGTATGTAAACGGAAACTGACAGTTTATGATTCACTGAATCGTTTCCTAAAGAATCATAACTGAGTCGAATCGTTCCGAGTTCTGAGTTGTTCACCTTCTCCTCGTCTCTCCCACGTTTGTCCTCCAGACCTCTCCCCTCCTCCACCTGACAGCGTGTACACCTCCCTCTCCTCCGGCTCTCCTCCCTGGCTCCCTTGCTCCTTGTCCTCTGTGATCCCCTGGTCAGACGTACAAAACAAGGGCCTGCGGACGGGCAGCTGGAGCTTCACGCCACTGAACCTGACTCACCGGCCCAAACAGCAGCTCCTCCTGCAGCTCCAGCCCTCCATAGCCTGGAAGAAGACAAACAACACTGGCACCCAAAACAAGCCCTCCCTCGAAGAGAGGGAGCTGAAACAGCACGACCTCTCAGCGAAGATCCTGAAAGTGTCTCCGGACGTCAGGGGGACGTACACGTGCAGCCTGGATTTCAGCCCCGGCAGAACGCTCAGCCGGACGCTGCAGCTGGAGGTGCTGGAAGGTGAGTCAGATCAGACTTAGAGCTCAGCGCAACAGCAGAATACGTATCAGAACACGCTGATGAAACACGCTTGACTTATTTATTACGCGTTTATAAACTATAAACTAGACTACAAATGGTGAAAGATATACTTGGCTGTGGTTGGATAGTGTAGTGGTTAACACCTCTGCCTTGTAGACTGGGGTTCAATCCCCCACCTGGGTAAGCCCCCTACACTACACCAATAAGAGTCCTTGGGCTAGACTCCTAACACCGCCTTGGCCTCCCTGTGTACAATGATCAAATTGTAAGTCGCTCTGCATAAGAGCGTCAGCCAAATGCCGTCAATGTAAATGTACTTAAAAATGTATTTAATATTTAAACTATTTTTGGAACAGGAAGATATTTAGTGGTAACTATTTCATATTTATCGACATCTCTTTATGTACACATTTACATCAACACGTCTATTTAGGTATATTTTCTGTCAAGTTGTGACCGTTTGATGTGCCATTCTTGATATTTAGTGTATTATAACTTTATATGGTATGTTTTACCATTTCATTATGGATATTTATTACATTTACAACTTAATTAGAACCTTGCTTTGAGTATTAATTTAATTAGAACATCATTCTGGATACTAATTTTAAAAGAATGTCATTCTGGATAGTAGTAGTTAGCTAGAACCTCATTCTAAATATTAGTTTAATTACAACCTGATTCTTGATATTTATTTAATTAGAACCTCATTACTTGGTATTAACTGAATGAGAACCTCAATTTAGATGTTAACGTAATCATCATATCTTTTTCAATGGTACGTTATTATTATGTATGTAAACATGTCATAATTCACATGACTGGCTCCTCCTCCTGCAGTGCTCTCCTCCCCCAGCGCTGGCCCTCGGGGTGTGATGGCGTGGACGGGCGATACGGTGAACCTGACCTGCACTCTAGGCCACTCGCTGCCATCCGGTGACCTGCAAGTGACATGGATCCGCCCAAAGTCGTCCATGTTCTCTCTTGGCGACCCTCCTCATTCTCCACATCTGTCCATCCGTTCAGTGACCATGCAGGACAGCGGGCAGTGGAAATGTGAACTGAAGAAGAACATTACAACTCTGACATCTATTACAGTGACGCTGGAAATCAGTAAGAGGAGAGAGAGAGAGAGAGAGAGAGAGAGAGAGAAAGAGAGAGAGAGAGGAAGAGAGAGAGAGAGAGAGGAGGAGAGAGAGAGAGAGAGAGAGGGATGGAGAGAGAGGGAGGGAGAGAGAGGGAGGGAGAGAAAGAGAGAGAGGGATGGAGAGAGAGAGAGGGATGGAGAGAAAGAGAGAGAGGGATGGAGAGAGAGAGAGGGAGGGAGAGAGAGGGAGGGAGGGAGAGAGAGGGAGGGAGAGAAAGAGAGAGGGATGGAGAGAGAGAGAGGGAGGGAGAGAGAGAGAGAGAGAGGGGGGGTGGGGAGAGAGAGAGAGAGGGAGGGAGAGAGGGGGGAGAGGGGGAGAGAGAGAGGGGGGAGATGGGGAGAGAGAGAGAGGGGGGGGGAGAGAGAGGGAGGGAGAGAGAGAGGGAGAGAGAGAGAGGGAGGGATGGGGAGAGAGAGAGAGGGATGGAGAGAGAGAGAGGGAGGGAGAGAGGGAGAGAGGGGGGAGAGGGGGAGAGAGAGAGGGGGGAGATGGGGAGAGAGAGAGAGGGGAGAGAGAGGGAGGGAGAGAGAGAGGGAGAGAGGGGGGAGATGGGGAGAGAGAGAGGGATGGAGAGAGAGAGAGAGAGAGAGGGAGGGAGAGAGGGAGGGAGAGAGAGAGAGGGATGGAGAGAGAGAGAGAGAGAGAGAGATTAGGTTAAAAATACTGGAATAATCCTTTATCATGTCTATCTAACACTTTCTGTTTACGGTTTCCATTTTACAGAAAAACGAGTGGCCATTTGGGTTTTCGTGGCCATTGGCAGTGCTTTGGTCTTCATCTTGCTCCTCACCATCACTGTCTTCTTCATCCGTAGACATAAACAGGTAAACATTGCTGTGATACTATCATTAATGACCTGCGCTCCCATATGTTCAGCACGTGGTCCTGATAAGAGCCTGATGAAATCCTAGCTTGCGCTGTACGATGCTGTGTAACTGTAATAATGTTCTTATTTGATTTCTCTTTTGTTTTCTTGTGAAGGCCAAGATGTTCAGGCGACGCAAGACCAAATTCTGCTGCTGCAAAACGTGAGTTTTATAGCTTTTACACACACACATACACATATACACACACATACAAACACACACGCACACATATAAACACATACAAACACACACAGACACACACACGCACACATACACACACACACACACACATACAAACACGCACACACACATACAAACACACACACATATACACACACATACAAACACACACACACATATACACACACACACATACACTCACACACACACACACACACAATGTTGGAAATCTTGAAATCAGGTCATATTAATATGACAGTTCTCATACAGTAATATCATATACATTGTAAACTTTAATTTTCTACACACATTAAATGCTTGTTTACGTGTCATTAATATTTCATTTTTAATGTAGATACTAAATTTATTACAACTCTGTACTGCATTTTGTATGTTACAAGAACTACATGTAAATATTAATTTTTTAGAACTTCGTTCTGGATATTTATATTAGAACATTTTAGTTTTACTAAAACTTCAATCTGAATGTTCATTTTATTAGAACTTTATTGTAGATAATTATTTTATTAAAACTTCTTTCTGGAATTTTTTTTTATTAAAACTTCATCTGAATTAGAATTTTATTACAGCTTCATTCTGAATATAGATTTTATTTGTAACTTTTTAAAAAACATTTTGGATACTAATTTTATTAATTTAATTTGGGGTGTTCTACAGTTTTGTATTCATTTAAGAAACAAATACATTTGTAGATTTTTAGGATGCTTTAGGAATGTTTTCAATAACTAATATGATTGAAAACCTTGATTCCAAACATTTGAATGTTAGTGTACATATTTGAATATTAACATAATTTTGTCTCATTCTTGTCGTGTTTTAGTCCCCAGCCCAAAGGGTTCTACAAAACCTGAGGAACATCTCTGCCCAGAATGACCAGACCCACTGAAGTGTGAGGGAATCTGGTCTCCTGTGCCTGAATGAAGCTTGTTGAGCTGAGCTCGCTGCACTGATGAGAAGATGGAAGTAAAATATTTCATAACAAGAAGTCCATTTTGTAAATATGAGCTGGCGGTGAATCCTGCAAAACTGAAAACGCACCTCTGCAGAGACTATCAGCGCAGAAACTTGGTATTTAGTGTAATATGATTGTACAATTACTCACTTTAGAATGCTTTAATGTTTATATTAATGTTATGTATTGTGATAATGCGTTGAATATTGCTGTATAATCTCATACACACTATATGACCAAAAGTATGTTCCAAATTATTGAGTTCAAGTGTGTTAGCCACACTCATTGCTAACAGGTGTATAAAGTCAAGCACATAGCCTTCCAGCCTCAATAGACAAACACTGGCAGCAGAATAGGTCGTACTGAAGAGCTCAGTGACTTTAAACGTGCCACAAGTCAATTCAAGAAATTCCTGCCCTGCTAGATCTGCCCCAGACAACTGTAAGTGCTACCACTGTGAAATGAAAGGAGAAACAACAGCTCAGCCATGAAGTGGTAGACCACGCAAACTCACAGAGCTGGGTAACTTGAGTGCTGAAGCACACAGCGTGTACTATTTGCCTGTCCTCTGTTGCATTACTCACTATGAATTGTCTCCAAAAACAACATCAGCACAAAAACTGTGCATCAAGAGCGTGAAGTTTTCATGGCCGAGTGTCGGCTGGAGTTGTGTAACTCCACTGGACTCTGTAGCAGTGGACACATGCTGTCTGGAGTGATGAATCACGTTTTACTATCTGGCAGTCTGATGGACAAATCTGGGTTTGGAGCCTGCCAAGAGAACGCCTCCTAACAGAGTGCCAACAGTAACGTTTGGTGGAGGAGGGATAATGGTCAAAGGCTGTTTTACAGGGTTTGGTCTTGGCTCTTTAGTTCCAGTAAAGGGTAATAGTCATGGTCATGGTCTACTTTTGGGATGCCCAACAAGCTCAAGTGTTCACATACCTTTGGCTGTATAGTTTGTAGTGTTAATTTACAGAGTCTGGTGAATGTGTGTTAATGAGTGAATGAAATGATAATTGTGTATTATAACATTTTCTTTCTTGTTGTAACAAGTCTTTTAGAATTGACATACTGTTTGTTAAGTCACTTTTATGTGCTCACTGAATAAATCCATATAACAGAATGTCTTGAATTCAACAATGAAAGTTATAAAATGAATGTATTTTATGGTTATGCAATGTAAAAAGTGTGGAAAAAGTTATTAGTTGAATCTCAAACCTTTAGCGGAGAATTTTTATTTAGTCTTGGTATTACCTGCATGAACTGTGTTGTACAAAAGTAAACCTGAATAAAAGTTGTTTTGACACTCCTTTAAAAAAATGAGACTTTTATTATAGAAAAACATTCAGTCTAAAGGACAGAACTGAAGTGCTGCATACAGTAAATACAGTGTTTAAAGGTAAGAAGCTGAAACAATTAGTCTGTAGTTAATATAGCATGCATGCTAGCTGGTTAGCATGAGAGCTAATCCAGCTGAAGCTTTAATCATTTTCTTTAAATACTGTATTTACAGTATGTAGCTTCAGTTCAGTCCTCCAGACTGAAGGTTTGTTCTGCAATGAAAGTCTCAGTTTTGGAAGTTGTATCACACTTTATGCTACAGTAGGACACTGGACTACTAGCCAGGTGGTCTTCTTCAAGCTGGTGGTAGTCAGGGGGCTGGGGTACAGTTGATAAAAATGGCAGAAACAAAGGAAAAATATTATTAGTAGTAATAATAGTAGGAATACAGAAACATAACAAGTGTTTCTAAATATTTCTTTGTTAAACTTTAACAGTACAAATATATGGGACTCTTATTGTGTCTTATTCTCTAATTCCATTCACTCTGAACTGCTGTATCTACCTCGGTGCCATGAATGAATCCACAAAGGCAGGTTAATACACAATTATCAGTCTAAAGTTAGAATAATTGTTTTATGATTTTTGTTCATTTTGCATGCACTGCTTTGTTTCTGCTTTTTCTACATCATCATCATCATCATCATTAAGCTGATTCTTTTTATCATATGTAAGGTACCCATATACAGTGCTTACTGAGTAAACTATCTATTTTTTTAATAATTTCCATAAACAATGTTAAATACTATAGTTAGGCATTTTACTCATTACTTAATAAGATTTATTCAAGCAAGACATGATATCTCCCAAAGTTCTTACATGAAAGACTAGAAACACATGAAGTCACAAGCGTCAGGCTCCAGTCCTCGCGGGCCCAAGCACTGCAGACACTTCAGCACACTGCCTCATTAAACACGGCCAATTCAGCCCATCAACTACCTATAGCAAGGCCTTGATGAACTGAATTCAGAGCATGAGATGAGGGTAAACGCTAATCTCTGCAGTACTTTGGCCCCAGTTTGACACTCCTGCTTCAAGAGTCGTCTTTGTCAGTTCATTCACTGCCACTCATTAAGGGAAACAATTTTAGACACTGTCCACTAGATGTCAGCATATTATTGCAAGTGACTTTCTCTTCCTAATGACACTATTTTGACAGAGGCAGTTTTACCAGACTACAGCCTTGCTTAAATGAATGCCGATACCATAATAAAAACATCATCTATGACGACATTTCTCATCTGTAATTTAAGACACATTCATTTTATTACAGTATGCACTAATCTATCACTTGTGTCTACAGAGATAGCTTGAGAAATACATGCTACACTACATTGCCAAAAGTATTCGCTCGTCTGCCTTCACACATATGAACTTAGTGACTTCTCATTCTTAACCCATAGGGTTTAATATGATGTTGGCCCAACATCTGCAGCTACAACAGCTTGAACTCTTCTGGGAAGGCTGTCCACAAGGTTTAGGAGTGAGTTTATGGGAATTTTTTAATCGGATTGCCAGATGGAGAAGCGTGATTCGTCACTCCAGAGAACACGTCTCCACTCGTCTAGGGTCCAGTGGCGGCGCTTTACACCACTGCATTCCATGCTTTGCATTGTGATGTGAAGGCTTGGATGCAGCTGCTCAGCCATGGAAACCCATTCCATGAAGCTCTCTACGCTGTTCTTGAGCTGATCTGAAGGCCACATGAAGTTTGGAGGTCTGTAGTGATTGACTCTGCAGAAAGTTGGTGACCTCTGCGCACTATGCCCCTCAGCATCCGCTGACCCCGCTCTGTCATTTTACGTGGCCGATCACTTCGTGGCTGAGTTGCTGTCGTTCCCAATCAATTCCACTTTGTTATAATCCCACTGACAGTCAACTGTGGAATATTTAGTAGTGAGGAAGTTTCACGACTGGACTTGCTGCACAGGTGGCATCCGATCACACTACCATGCTGGAATTCACTGAGCTCCTGAGAGCGACCCATTCTTTCACTAATGTCTGTAGAAGCAGTCTGCAGGCCTAGGGGCTCGGCTTTATACACCTGTGGCCATGGAAGTGATTGAAACACCTGAATTCAATGATTTGGATGGGTGAGTGAAAACTTTTGGCAATATAGTGTATATCTGAGTTCACTACATAAATGTCAACTCTAATTGTGTAGACACCTGACCTATACCAGGAACCATAAACCTCCAACCACAGAAGGTAGAAGTGCACGCACTTTTCACTTGAACTCTGACCATATTAGCACCTCTTACGATTAGTGACGTAAGTCCAGTTCTTTCAGGAAACAAACCACAGGGCTATGTTTCCTGAAAGAACAGTAACACGAAGGTCACCGTAGATACTAGAGAGATCATTTTTAACACCTACTTGATACGCTACGTTTGAGAAACTGAAAAAAGCCTGAGATAAAAAGGACAAAGGGGAACCCTCAATGCCTTCTAGGCCTTTAGAGAAGGCCCAGTGATTTCTGGGAACAAAAATACACATCTATAATTTTTAATTCACTGAAATTCAACAAAAGCATGCTTGTAAAACTTGCAAGTATTACAGTACTTTTCTTGTTTTAATGCTAAGTTCTAGATTTAAACAAAATGGTTAAATGGTAACGTCCAGGGGAAACTGGCCAATCAGGAATGTTTTTAGTGGTACCTATGTAGATATAGCTAGGCAAGCTCTCCTATTGATTAGGACTTCAGGAGCTGAACAGAAGTCCTAAGATTAGCTTAACCACCATCAAAATTACAAAGTGACAGAGGAATCAACCAATCATGTTTCCAGAAGGCAGGAATTTCTTAAGGAAAAACATCACTCTAGACCTCCTGGAAGTCGGACATACATCACATGCATCAACCTACTCAGCCTAATCAGTAGGTTGTTAGAAAAGGAAAACAGCACTGGCAGCTCTACAGCAGGCCTCTCTACCAAGAGTTGGTGTGACCATGCGTCCTCTTTTTGGGACTAAAAAATGCATTATGCATTGTTTTGTCCTTTCTCTTTGAGTCCTGCCTTCTCACACATCACCACTGGTCAGTCATGTACATGCTGTTCATTAACATAGTTGCATGTCTGTAGACACAGTTTACCACCAGTTACCTGACCTACCTTCCACCCACCGCAGGTTCTGTCCGCCCCATGCCATCACTCTGTCCCCCCACCTGTGTCCTCTTTTCGAAAACCAAAATATGCTCACCTTAGTCATTGTGAAACTGTTGACGTGTAAAACATAAGCTGTTGTGTCGGTTACTGTCTCGACAGAAAACAAGGAATTTTTAAGAAGATTTAAATGTCTGTTCACTCTTAGTTTAGAGCTAGAATCCCTGGAATCCCATTAGGCTGTTAGCAGAAGTTAGGATTATTTTAGAGGTGGGTTTTGTCCTCAAAGTTTTGACATTTATATCCCGAATTGAAGGCCTAGCTCTAATAGTCACTGTTAGCCACTGATAAAGAAGGTTGTTCAGTCTTTAGGTATTCTTTAACAGACACTTCAATAAAAGCATTAGTCTTTAATACGGACTAACATATATGCAATATATTGACCTGATATTTTCCCTGCTAGCGTGATGCAGGGGGAAGGCCACCAAGTGCTTTTGCTGAGGCACATGAACCGATGACTGAACACACGATCTCCTGATGACAGGGTCAACACATACACTTTTTTTGAATTTCTGCATAATTCAGAGATTTAAAAAAACAAAAAAGTCATTCAGGATGGTTTGGTGTGAAATGTTGCATTGTAGAGAAAGATTCTGATTCTTTACAACGCAAATATAACCATTTTATTTACTATCCAAAGCCACTGGTGAACCTACACGTGTCTTATGAGTTTCTATATGTAATCTTGATGATTGCAACAACCTGTATATACTTCTCCACCTTGAACGGGTTCTGAAAATTAGTTTTAAGGCCAAAACCTTTTTGTAAAACTGCCCTAAATCAATGTCTTAGTCATTAGGCAGTGTATTCATTACTATTTCATGTAATAACGTTCTGTGCGGGAGCTTTTAGACGTGGACTTCTGGTTACCAACCCTATCTTGGAGTGTCTAGTGGAGTGGAAAATTGAGTGGACCCAGTGTTTAACAGCCCCAGCAGCAAGAACTAAACAGCTATAGGTTTTAGAAACACACCAGCTGCCAAAACCTGGAGAAAAAGATTAGCAAAACAAACTTTTTTGTGGCCTGTCACAGACCTGCACATGACGCAACATACACACAGAACAAGAACAAACACAGAGCAGCAGACAGCAGCCAACATGCGTTATGAATATTCTTAGCAACAGCTAATAGGACGTTGCTCACCCTGCAACACCTTACGAAGGTGCAATTGCTCCCAAAAGCCCAAGCTCACTATTTCCTGATAGGCTCTATGATCATGCAAAGTCTGGGGGTTCTAGCTCGACAAGTGACTCGTGAAAGTAGTACAAAAAACACTTAGACCAACAAAAACAATACTGTGGCCATAGGAGGGCGCAGCCACGCAAAGCTGCCATGCAAAGAGGCTCTCGGGAGGCACCACACTGTTGGTAGAATAGACATTTAGTGCAGTGTTGGTTGTGCTACTCTGTGTTGGCCTGTGGGTGGTTGGTGTTAGTTGGTGTTTAGCCCAGAACAGAACGTCATGTATGGCTAGAAATGACTTGCCTGCTATCCAGCTGCTAGCACAGTGCTGACCGTCGGTTCTCCCTTGCTCCTTGTTCAATAAAAGAGCACTTGGCTTTAAAGAGAAATTGTGTTTTCTTCTTAGCGGACATTTCGATATAATAACTGAAGTTTGAAGACTTCTTTGACCGCTTTCCTCTCAGTTTACCAGCATAAACCATCACACTTTATATACACTACCTGTTTTTATGTCATCTACCACCTCTCTGGGTTCTCTGTTTTTAGGAAGCAGATTAGGTTTAGCCATGATGCTGTAGCAAGATGACACCCAGCATGCCAGATTCCCTTCTCCATCAGTGGCTTTCTTACTTCAGTAATTCTGATTAAATATGCTTCGTTCCTGTTGTAGTCAGAACTCTCACTGTTATTTTAAGACATCATGCCTGTTGTGCTTGGATGATGTGATGTCTATCAGTGGTAAACAGAAACAAGATCACAAGACAGCTCTGAGAGACCATTCTAGTCCAGCTCTCGGCTCTAGCTGACGACAGATGTTGCCATTGCAAATTTTGCTGAAACTCCACAATAATAATGTGTGTGATGAAACCAGTGAGCAAGTAGCTGTGGTCAAAAAGAACAAGTGAAAGGGAAAACCCCACTCAGTGAGTGCCAGCTGCACCCGCACAAACCTGCCCTTTAATGCGTTCCTCTAAAATACTATTCAACATGAGTTTAATTGATCTATTAATCAGAACACCTTGGAAATCTGACATACCGTCAATGTCTTATGCGTCAACATCCGATCACGGTATCCAGTGGTTTGGTGTGAAATGCTCCCTTGTAGAGAAAGTAGTCAGAATGGCCCACAGGGGTGGTGATGGGAACCAGACGTCCACCTCTAAAAGCTCCCTCACAGAAAGTTACTACATGAAATAGCTACAAACATGCCGTCTGAAATCTGAGACACTATGACAGTTTTGAGATCAGATTCTGGACTAAAGCACAATAAGTTCATTCTTGGAGTGGTACATGTGTGAGGTGTTGGAAAATAAAACAGAAACAAAACAGATTTTGACATAAAAAATTTTAGCTCTTTAAAAGTTATTGTATAATAAATAAACACTTTTCTCCATTTCCATATACTTACCTTGTTAGCATGCTAGCTAGTACTGTCTAGCACAGAAAGAACGAAAACAGATTCATCAGTTATTTGCTACGTCATTCCCAGCACAGACCAGCAAGGCTCCTCACCTGCAAAACCTGCATATGCTGTGTTCTGAATGCTGATATGCTGGTCTGCCAGTATGACCATGCTTGGGTGGCCAGGTAAAAGCAGAACAAAATGCATGCTGGTTTTCCTTATCCATTCATTAACTGCCTTTTTAGCATGCTAGCTGGTAGTGTGCTAGCTCAGAAGGAAAGAACACACACATATTCTAAGCCGCTTCTCCTCCTGGGTCGCAGGAGCCTATCCCAGCATTGGGCCAAGGAAAGACACACCCTGGACAGGTCACTAGCCCATCACAGGGCAGACAGACAGATACATTCACTCACAATTTAGCATGTCTAACCAGCCTGACTGCATGTCTTTAGATTGTTGGGGGGAAGGCGGAGAACCTGGAGGAAACACGCAAACTCCACACAGAGAGGACCCTGGTCGCCTGGCCGGGGACTCGAACCCAGCGCTACCCACCACGCCAGCGTGCCGCCAGAAAGAAAACAGGTTCAGTGAATTAATAATTAACAAAACATTTCATTTTCATGGCCAATTTACAGAGTTAACTAGCTAGCTGGTTGATATCTCAGAATGATATAAAACAGTATTTTCCTTAAGTAGTAAACAAATGCAGGTTTTCCATTTCCATTTACTAAGTACCTGGGTAGCAGGTAGTCTGCTAACTCAAACAGCTTTACTTCATTCATTTCACTGTGGCTGGTCTTGTGAATCTAACACTAGTCAAGCTACTCATTCGACTAGAATGACTAGATTCTTAACCAACCACCAGCTCTCAAATATCCGTGTACTGCGGTGATTAGCCTTCACGCACGAGCTCGTCTGCCACTGTCAAGTGCTTCCCTGGCTGAGCCTGAGGAACATCCAGATGCTTAAGAGTTAAAGCGAAACCCACATTTCCTCTGAGAGAGGGGCCAGGTAGAGTTGGAAGGGGTGACTGAAACCATTGCCTGTTCTGCAACGTCAATGCTTTGCACAGCACAGGAAACCGCAGACGCAGGGGTTCAGCTACAGGCCCATGCTAGCCGTACCTACACTCATCTGTAGAGCGTCAGAGAGCGATACGTACCCTCCTCCTCCTACAGGTGTGAACTGTGGCAGAAAGCACTGCCAATCAGAAAACGAAACACTCAGCACATGCTGGTCTTTCATGTGGTGGGTCTTCATAGAGTTTAATGGGTGGGATTAGTTCATTCTTATGCACAGGATGCGCTATACTGTGACTTTTGTTTCAACAAAAAAAACCAACGTTAGTAGCAGTTTCAAAGAAATCACTAAATTTGGAGTAAACTGAATGTCAGCATCAACTTACCATTCTGCTGAATTAGGTCAAACTGCAGGCCCACAGAAAAAAAACACCTTAAAAATTCACTTTTCAGACCTTATATAAACAGATCAGGCATAACCTTCTGACCACCTCCTCGTTTCTACGCTCATTGTCCATTTTATCAGCTCCACTGACCGTATAGCTGCACTCTGTAGTTCTACAGTTACAGACTGTAGTCCATCTGTTTCTCTGATACTTTGTTACCCTGTTCTTCAGTGGTCAGGACCCCCATGGACCCTCACAGAGCAGGTACTGTTTGTGTGGTGGATCATTCTCAGCACTGCAGTAACGCTGATGTGGTGGTGGTGTGTTAGTGTGTGTTGTGCTGGTACGAGTGGATCAGACACAGCAGCCCTGCTGGAGTTTTTCAACACCTCAGTGTAACTGCTGGACCGAGAATAGTTCACCAACCAAAAATATCCAGCCAACAGCGTCCTGTGACCAGCGTCCTGTGGGCACTGATGAAGGTCTGGAGGATGACCAACACAAACTGTGCAGCAGCAGATGAGCTGTCGTCTCTGACTTTACATCTACAACATGGACAGACAAGGCAGGAGTGTCTAATAGAGTGGACAGTGAGTGGACACTGTATTTTTCAAACTCCAGCAGCACTGCTGTGTCTGATCCACTCGTACCAGCACAACACACACTAACACACCACCACCACGTCAGAGTCACTGCAGTGCTGAGAATGACCCACCACCCAAATAGTACCTGCTCTGTGAGGGTCCAAAATACATATTAAGAAGTTTTCATTCTTTGTCTTTTGTATTAGCAGGAAAGTTCATTCAAACATTCTTAAATGTTGCTCATCTTTGTCTTAATAAAAAAACCTCAAGCTAAATTTAAAAGCTAACAACTACATAAATGTTATTTAGTAATGCAGTAATTCATAATCCGATTAATCGATTATTCGTTTCAGTAGTCGATCGACTATTCGTCTATCAGATGAGTCGTTTGTTGCAGCCCTAGTTTATGTGGAAAGAATTTTGCCAATCCAATTAAATGCATTCTGATTATAAATTAAGACTGAGGTGTTTATTTCACTTTACTCAACAATCTGATACAAAATCTTCATTTTCAAGTAAACCGATCCAAATTGACCCGCATGCGTGGGGAACCACTTAGAGTAAGTGCTTGTGTTTTTAATTGCTTTAAAAATGTCAGACTCAGAAAAATGTACCTCAAGTGTACAAGTAAAGAAGACACATAAGAGACACATAAGCTGGACATCCATCCCACCGCCGTCTTTTAAAGATCAGAGCATAAACTTCGTCTCCTCTGCAGACCAGTTTCTGCCCCGTCGTGTTGAACGTTATAAACTCTCACTATGACGCGACGCACATGCAAAACGGACTTAAACTTTCTGATAGGGAATGTAATCGGATACAGGCGTTTACACGGATATTATTCTCCTATATAACGGATTATCTACAGGATTACCCACCTCGTTCAATTGGATAGAAACTGTATTCCAAATGGCCTCATCTGAACTAGGCTATTCTGATTGAGGTGTTTGCATGGAGCTATTAGTCGCACTATTAATGGATTATTAGGCTGCATGTAAATGTGGCTTGTGTGGAACTTTAAGAATTATCACTAATGAACCACATGAACACATGAAGTCAACTTTTTAATGTTGCTGTGTTTGCTAGTCATGTACTGGTTAGTGTTTCTGAATTCTGCTCAAAATGAGCTAAAATTATCACTACCGAAACAGTCACTACTGAAACATTCGAAAATGGAATGTGCAATTATTTATTTTAATAAAATAAACACAATTAAGGAATAGGGTCACTCAAAGTAGAATGATTTTAGTTTGAAGAATATATGTATAAAAGGTTGGACCCCCTTTTGCCTTCAGAACTGCCTTAATTCTTCGTGCCACACTTTCAACAAGGTGTTGGAAACGTTCCTCAGAGATTCTGGTTGGTTATTTGAGTTCCTGCTACCTTTTTATCATCTGGAACCAGTCTGCCCATTCTCCTCTGACCTCTCACATCAACAAGGCATTTTCGTCCACACAACTGACCGCTCACTGGATATTTCCTCTTTTTCGGACCGTTCTCTGTAAACCCTAGAGATGGTTGTGTGTGAAAATCCCAGTAGATCAGCAGTTTCTGAAATACTCAGACCAGCCCGTCTGGCACCAACAACCACGCCACGTTCAAAGTCCCTTAAATCCCCTTTCTGATGCTCGGTCTATATATATATATATATATATATATATATAACCTCAGACATACCCTAGTTCTATTTCTGTGAAGACCCTTTCATTTCCATTTTCTTTGGATAGTGTTGTGGTGACCCTCAACTCTGTTTTTCTCCTGATCACAATATAAAGGAAGTAAGGCTTTTTTAAGCCATTCAATGTGCTCATTATTTCCACTTGCAGCTACAAATTTCACAACTGTTTCGGTTAAAACCATCGTCCTAACAACCTATATATAAAACATGTTATGTAACTCTGGATTGTTTTGAATGATCATAAGATGGTGTGAAAAAATTCCATTATTTCCTGCTACATTATCACACCACCCATACTGCCTTATGCAAAAGTTTAAGGCCCCATGGTCAAACGAAAAACATGAAAAAAGTTAACACATCGTCTACAGAGAACACTTAGGCATGTTTTAATGCACAATTATTGCTTATTTGCTAAATTTAACATATTTAGAAAAATCACAGCCTGTGAAAAAGTTATGACATTTTATATTTGATTTTTTCCAATATATTGTACAGTACAAGTTAAGTAAAGTAGAGGATGTGTTAACCTAGTTTCACTTAGTAAACTGAAACATTGTTGATCAAGAGCGTTAAGCTTTTGCATTCGACTATATGGGACACTTAAGTATAAAGTCGCAGTTGCGCTCTTTATTGCATTCCATGTGCCGTCAAATCAGCCAGGCTTTATTGGTAAATGGTAAGCTTGGAGAATAGTGTTTTCCTCCCTCTAGCCAGACCACAACACTGTGTTTGAAGTACCGTGGACTGAGTCAAAGGATTGACTGCAAATGCTTCAGCTCTCAGAGTCAACCTTGACTTCAAGGCGTGTCAGAGTCAAACAGCTCAATCTTTTGGAGTCAACTCCCCATCACTACTCAGCGTGCCAACAGAGTCTGGCTGCAAACATGCACCCTCAGACAGATGCACCCTCAGCCTCAGTGACGGCACGTGCACGCTGCTGCTTAGCGATATCATCCCTTAATCCCTTTTCGTCTATAACACGGCTAGAGAGTTAGATTTAATTTAACGCCCTGGTGGTTTTCAGTCGCTAATGGTCTTCTGTGTTATCCTGATGGGTTGATAACACCGTTTGAAGGACTCTGATCGTTTAATCGGGTGTTTTGGGACTGATCCCACATACATTTGATTGTTTCCTAATGGCCTCTAACAGCAACCATCAAGCCAATTCCCATTAGGAAGCAAAACCATCAGGTTTTATTCCTAAGGGCCTGCAGACGGTTACGCTGATACAACGTACTGTTTAAGTGCCCACAGCGTCGTCTGCTTGGCGCTCTCCACATTGTCACAATGCTGAAATGTAATTCCTCAGAAAGTTATGACAACGTTGTACGACAACTTTCCTAGGAGGTTGGGACCGCGCTGACGGTAACGCGGAGTGAGGTAGCGGATGCATGTGCGGAGGTAAGCAAATTTTATTGAGGGCAAATCCAAAATCAGGGTCGTAACGGTCCAGGGTCAAAGAGCCAATACGTACAGAATGGGGTGCAGACATGACGAGCAACACCAACAACCAAACAGCTCTAACAAAGACCAACACAGGCCGATACAAAGACCAGCAAACACTAATGGCAAACACAGGGCTTAAATACACACCAGGAAGGTGAGGGACAGGTGAAAACAATCAGGGGTGGAGTAACAAAACAGGGGGCTGGACTAAACCAAAACAACAATGCACAGGGGCTTAACCAAAACATGAACACATGGACTGGGAGGGGCCAATCGTGACACTGACGAGACAGTAATTGGTACTACGCTGGCTGTAGTGGCCACAGCCTCCTAGAATCCTTAATAAGTTCTATTTTAATCAATATTACAGTTTTTGATAACCAGTTCGAATCGTCTTCAGCTTGGCTTTCATGAGTTTCAGTAGCCTTTTCGTTTTTCTGTGAATAAACCCGACATTAATGGCTTATCGTCGTGGTTTTACTGAGGAGGTTTCCATATTTACTTTATTATCAGTATGACAATATTAATATATGTTCTGTGTAACTCAAAGGTACTTTTTGCTGTCTTTCCTTATAAAACCAACAAAAACACTGTCAGAGTGGCACTGACGTCATCAATAGGCTGGTGGTGCACGTCAGGCTGACAGTGCATGTCTGCAGGCAGACCCTTCTCCAGTGTGCTGCCAGCTAACTCAGGAACCTGTTAGCAGATGGAAAAAAGTGATTAGTTAGCCGTGTCCTCCAAGCGTGTCGAGTCCAATGACATTGCATTAGCAGCCATCTGAAAAGATATAGTGAAGCTTCACATGTTTTGTAGGTAGGATGTGCTACATTCATCCTCCCAGCTTGCTAGTGTCCCCTTCTCCTACAAAGGTACCAATAAAGTATGTTAAATGTGAACTCCAGCCAAAACTAAAAACTTAGCCATGACTACTTCTGTTGGAAACATGCCTACTTATCTCCTACAGTGGTGCCACAATAGCCTCGAGTGAACTTTTAAACTCCTGTTTAAAGACTAGGAAAACGCCCTTCTGATGATGACTATTGAAGGGAAGAACTTCTAAAAAACTGCAAGGACTTCAGGGTGGATACGTGGGGCTAACGACACTGCTAAGAAGCCGAATATCAAGTAGGTATTTATTAGCCTCCACATCAGTGCATGTCTTTATTGCTGTGAGGGGATTCCCAATTACTTATTGGCAAACCGCAAGCTGCAGTGAGAGAAGATGAATGAATGAAAACACAATAAGGATACAAGACAAGGAATTCTGAGGGATACAGAATATTAAATAACATGGCAAATGATATAGTATGTGCTAGTTTTAAGGCTGAAATGCCCCTTTTAGCATGTTAATACACAAAATATTACTGGGAAGTGATGTGGTGTTGCCAATGTGTCACATATAACATCAGATACTGTAATATCAGATATTAGATATTAATACAATACAGCCAGATCACTTTTCAGTCAGTCACAATGTGTGGCTGGAACTGTGTGTAAGTCAAGTTGCCATATCAGTTTTTGATAGCAACAGTGTTTTTTGTATGTGTACAGCAACCCGGTTTGCATTCCTGATTTGTGCTGTAAGCTGTTTGCAGTACTGAGGTTTGATGTTTTGGATGACACATAACTGCCAAGGAAGCTTCAGTGTTCATGTTCTCGGTTCCTCATTTCCAGTTTTCAATATGTGGAAGTGAATGAAGCTTACACGACAAACGCGAACACCTGCCAAACTAACCTGCTGCATTTCATGGTGTATGCGTTACCACACGGGCAGTTGTGGTTCAAATCCCATGAGGAAGTCATCTGCAGCTGGTAGGAAGTGATGCTGCTGTCCTATTCTTGAAAGAAGGCCCATGAATTAGCTCCATCAGTGCTGTGCAGATAGCCAGCTTTCTGCCTTATTTGATCAAGCCAATGCATCTCAGGAGAAAAAGAATGATACTCTTAAAGTGATGACCAAAAAAAAGTCAATCTTCAGTCCAGTCGATCGGCCAAAGCAGGTCTGACTCTTTAGTTATGGACTGGAGCGACGAGGTTATTCCGAGCTTCTAGCTTTAGCACCGTTCAAGCTGCTAAATCGTGCTCGCTATGGTTTTCTACAGGCATACAGCATGCATCCACACCGCTAAAAACACATGGATGTTTTACCCTCTTGACCTACCGTCCATTTAAACACCGTTTCATCCACTTAGCCTCATAATAATTCCCCTCTTGGGAGCATCCTAATTCCGCCTTGAGGACTGTTCCTCTGCTTTATTAGCTCAAGCGAAGTTTGATAGATAGTTAGATAGGTCTTCGGAGGGATGAGGGACAAGAATGAACACAAGTGTTGACTTCAGCAGCAGATCTTGCCCAGAAATCACTGCGATCTGACTCATTTTCCTTCTTCCTAGGTGGATGCCAGCAAAGCCAGCTGTTTTGGAAGCTGGTATGCTTGTCATCCAGCATGACCGTGGATCTGTTTTTTGTTTTTTTTCTTCAGCAGACTAAAAAACTTTAAAATAACGTCAAACAAAACACTTCACAAGCCACAGCAGCAAAATTTGTGATATTTCAGAATTGTGACATTCAATTTGCTGATACAACTGCATCACCTCACTGTGCTAGCTTGCCAATTAGCCTAAAGGCTACACAACAGCAATAAAAAAAAAGGTACTACGTTTAGCACAGTTCCACAAGGTTTACAGCCAGACACAGCAATTATTCACAAAATCGTGTGTACTTTATGTACAAACTTTAGAAAAACACTTTTCAGTGCACAGTTTGCATGGCAAGCTGATCAGTTCGCTGTGGCTAAACTTCAAGACATCTGAAAGTCACAGTCTGTAAAGGTGGGAATTTTCCATTTCCTGTGTCAAAACAAGAAAATCATTTCCTTTAAATTAAACCTAAGCAACAAAACAGCAAATCAACTTGTAATCAACATCAGCCTTGTAGCTCCTGTGTAAAGCAAACTTCAGACAACATATGTGAACTGGCCCACAACATTTAGCATAAAGGCAAACATATTTGTGTGTCTCAACCATACTTTTAAGGGCAGTTCAGAACTGGATGAAGTGTACTGAAGAAGGGAACAGCTGAAACTCTACAAGGCAGTGGGTTCCCAGGGCTAGATGTATATACATATATTTGTACCAGGTACACTGCCATTCAGTTTCAGTGAAGCTCAGCCTTGCCCAGGGAATGGAGCTTGTGGGTTGGTTCAGGAGTTTTCAGTCGCTCCCTCAGGTCGAGCACTGACCACCTGTGAAGATTTCACCTCACTAACTCCAACCTGTTTTGGATGCATGCACAACCATCATCATAATCTCTTTAAGGAAGCATCACACTGTATGTGGCTGTTTTGATCGACATCCAAACATGTCAGCAGTAAGTGCTGATAATGTGCCAAACCAAGTTTCTGGAAGGCTCCGTGAAGCTCTTAAAAAGAGTAATAGTGTAGGAGTAACATTGTGACTGCTGGAGACTGGGGTTCAAATCCCTGCTTAGGCAGTAATGCTAGTGCTTTTAGGTGCCTTGGGGAAAAACTCTTAAAAGAACACCGAACACACCACATGAATGGTAAACATCATATTAAATATGGATTAAGAATGGGATGTCACTCAAGTTCATATGCATGTGAAGGCAGACAAACTGTATACATCATAGTCTATTTCATAACTTCTAACTGTACAAAACTGTACATCAGAAATAGTGTGTGTGTGTGTGTGTGTATATATATATATATATATATATAAATAAATAAAAGACATACATCCAGTGTTGTGGAACCAATGGCAAACGCTCTGAGCTGCTGGAGACTCACTGCCAATGAAAATCACATTGTGCAGTTATGACGGATTCACTCTTACTGAAGTGGAGAACGCAGAACTCTTTCTGCTCAGGGGTCTCGTCTCCTCGCAGTAAAAATATGTTGTAAAAATATGCTGTTTTGAAACCCGGGGAAACTTTTTTAAGCCCCTGCCCCATACTTGCGCAGTTGCCGGCTCAGGGCTATGCCCTTTGCCTAGTCTGTTTCAATCTTTAGACTTTATTAGCCTGCTCAATAGCTGGAAGGCAAACATGTATGGACACATGATATCAAAATCACATCAGTATCAGCTGATACTGCCTTGAAATAAATATCAGTATCGGACTGTTGTTTAGATTTGACCAACATTTTAGGCCGATACTTGATGACACATTTATTGTACTCCTGAAAAACAGAATATCTCTGTTGCCCATACAAGATGGCAGCGTGGCAAAGTATATGGACGCCCACCCAAGCATGTTTCAACCCATTTAAAATTTGTTTAAAATTTTCTCTCAGTAGACAGCGAAGTAAGAGCAGAGAAAATAAACACAGAGAAAGAAACTGGTTTTTAATTACTGTACTAATTTAGTTATTATGAGTACCTTACTGGGTGGCATGCTGGCACAGCGAGTAGCACTGTCACAAGAAGGCCCTGGGTTCGATCCTCTGGCTCAGCAATCAGGGTCCTTTCCCCGTGGGGTTTTCATGTTCTCCCCTTATCTGCTCCGGGTGCTCCTGTTTCCTGCCACAATCCAAAGACATGCAGTCAGGAGTACCCGAGATGCTCAATTGCCCCCAAGTATGAATGTATATGTCGGTGTGTCTGAACTGGCAGCCTGTCAAGGGTGTCTCCTGCCTTCTGCCCAATGAGCGCTGGGATAGGATCCAGGAGGGCAAGCGGACTGTATGTGTGTGTGTGCCTGCCTGCCTTGTATGTATAAGCTAAGCTGTGTTCACATTTGCTTTTTAAAAAAAAAACGGCATTAGAGACACAAAGATGTGCTTTCTTAGACATAATGGCTCATGTGGTCAAATACAGTCAACAAGAGCAAGTTGGTCGTTTCCAGCAGAAGATAAAAGACGTTTTCGTCTTCATTTTCGACATGTGCGTAACGTTAACCGCTTTCGTCAGTGATCATGGTGTTGTGCACTATGTTTGTTGCAGGCATGTTTGCACTATATTTGTTGCAGGCATGTTTGTATAATCACAGAAACAACCAGGGGCCAAGTTTCACTTCAATGAACTGTTTTTCGCTGCTGAAGCCCAGAAACTGTGGTTTTCGCACTTCTAAATAAGACCCTCTGACAGTGTGAAGTGCAACACACCAGAGTCAAAAGCCTCAGAAATGAATCTAAATGATCACCCTTTAGCACACACAGCACTGAAATGTATTTCAACAAAGATAAAGCCAAGCATTTGTTGGCACAACTGACCTGAGCAACAGGTTGAAAGGGGTTCATTGGGAGCTTGTTTACACATATATCAGATTTATACATATCATTGTTCAATCAACCAAGAATAAAATGAGATGTGCAGATTTAGTGTGAATCGCAAATGGCTCTCGGCTCCCTATGTGGCACACTATGTAGGTAATGAATAGAGGATTTTATTTATGCAAAAAAGTTTCAGGGATTCAGCCACAGGGTGCATCACTCCCTAGCGCACTATCTGAGTGTGGAAGCCAAAGGTTCATAACTTCCCTAGTGCACTAAATAGGGATGAAGGAGCCATCTGAGATTCAGCCTTAGTGTTTATGTTTATATTTATTTATATTAATCTTACCGCATTTGTACTTGTATACAACAGCGTTACACTTCTCTGTAATGCTAATTCAGACAGATTTAGTCCTAAATTCTACATTGTATTAATGTTTATGTATCAACATTGGGAGATACAGCACTGTGCAGGCACCCAAGACACACTGTCAAAATCTATTTATTTGTGTATTGTTTATTCACTGAGAAATGTGTTAGTATTTGAATAAACAAAATGTATAGAATATGAATTACTATTGTATATATATATATATATATATATATATATATATATATATATATATATATACACACACACACACACCCACACACACACACACACACACACACACACACACACACAGTGATTTCCTGGATGTGTGTGTATTTAACCATCTCCAAGCCTCTCCTCGAGGAAGCCCAGTATTATATGTAAAAAGCAGCTCCTGGTTTGACCAATCAGTGCTCAGTAAATTGAGCTCATGATGTAATTGATGATATTAACGAGTCTCTGTGGCGGCTGTGAAGGTGTCCAGGAAAAATATGGACCCGAGAAATTCTCGTTACTTTTTATTGTTTTTCTGTTTATTTGAATTATGAATACGACTTTATTCTAATGTATATTGTGATAAACTCACTGCTGAGGTCAACTGTTTAAAATTTGCTTAGATGCCTAAAACTTTCACACAGAGCTGTATATACATGAAATACACTATAGTGCCAAAAGTATTCGGTCGTCTGGCTTCACACACATATTTGAGTAACATCTCATTCAACTCATTAATCCACAGGGTTTAATATGTCAGCCCACCCTTTGCAGCTATAACAGCTTCAACTCTTCTGGGAAGATTTTCCACAAGGGTTAGTAGTGTGTTCATGGGAATTTTTGGCCGTTCTGCAAAGATTTGTCCCAACTTCACTGGAATTGGGGTTGTATTTGTATTACATACACATTGCTCTTTTGTTTCAAATATGAACCACAATTATATGTTTATAAGATATATATAAGAAAACCTTGCATCACCAAAATGGTAACTTTACAGGAGAAGTAAACAACAAACTTTATTTTTAATGTAAGTCAATGGAAAGATCATTTTTTCCAAGTAATTCTGGGTTGTTTCTTTTGGTCCACTCATCAGGAAATTGACACACAACGTAAAGGCTTTTTAAAAAAATGTCAAAAACTGAAAAACAATACAAATGGAGATACGAGGTTTCGTTCTAACAGCAGTGATGTATATACTTAAATAGTTCTGCATGGTGAAATGGTTCTTCAGATTGATGGAGGATGTGTTGCATATGGTTCTCTATAGAACCTTTTTTTTTTTTTTTTAAATGCTCTATATAGCACCAAAAGGTGCTACGCTACTGTTATAAGGCTTTATGGTGCTACATAGAACCACACACAACATATTCTCCATCAATCTGAAGACCCATTTCACCATGCAAAAGAATCATTTAAACATGTATAGCGCTCATGGTTTTAACTAGAACCACCGTCTTTACTAAAGAACCCTTGAAGAACAATCTTTTTAAAGAATGTATGTGGACTGAGAGCATATAGGCCGGGGGACTTCTGACCCCGTGTCCACGACTGGTCCGAGGTTTTCGTCTGAGCCATTGTGTTTAATATCATTTGCACAAAGTTGAGAAATTTCCAAGCGTCGTTTGCCGCTAAATCAGGTCTATGAACCGTGAACTGCCGTAGGAAACGACTAGTTGCCTTACGCTCTGTACAGTTACTCCTGCAAGGAAACTGAGTTTCCTCCTTTGTATTTCCTCCTATGTATTTGAAATTAAACTAAACTAAACTCACTGAGTGATATAATTAAGATTTCTTACACTTCTTTCAAGGTTTTTTTTAACACCTTTGGTTTATGTTTAACGCTGACACCTCGCCCTGTTTGGTGGCACTTTACACATTACCCTTAACTTATGCAAGCTCACACCTGCATGTGCTGACATGTTTCTGTGCACGCATGTACGGCCAAGCAGACAGACACATACATAGAAACATTTTTTATGCATGCATGCTTAAACAGCTATATTACCACAACAGAACAGGACGTGGTGCAAAGGTGTGAAAAAAACATCACGTCATGTGACAGAAAGCTCAGGCAGGCCAGCACAGAGAAAAAAGCCTCTCGCACTGCCATCGTCCTCATGGTTATTGGCTCATCCATGACCTAACTGCAAACACAAGCTGCTCACCATATTACTGTAATTGTCACTAATATACAGTGGCTAAGATTAATATTGAACAAAACCACAATTCGTAGCTGTTTCTAAGTGAGCTAATTGAATCAGTCTTTAAATTACAGCCAATTACCGTGTACTGTACTTCAGTGTAGTGGAGCATACTTTTTCTAATTAATTTTTAAGTATTCCATAAATAATTTAAAAGTATTCCATCAAATTTAATACATTTACTGTACAAACAAACTACATATCTCTGCTACTGATGAAAACATAACAGTTTAACGTTACCCCATTAACTGACCTTGTTGGCTGGGTTTATTGTAACAGACTGAGGAACTAAAAAGCCTGAAAAATTGATGCAAAACACAATGAATTTAATTCAATTCTATGTTGCTCGAAACAGCCTAAATTAAGAAAAATATCTGCATCAAAATGAACATTATCAGCAAAAAATTACATGACATTCATGTTTTTAATACATAAAAGCTTCCAAAAAATGAATCTGAGCATAAATAGACTTCGCTGGTTGTTTACTATGGGAGCCTTAGTTGTAACAGTCAAGTGAAAACCTAACCCCCCCGTGTGGAGGCTGTACTTTAGCGTGGCCGGAGTCGTTTGTGCAGCTCAAAACTGTACGGATACAAAAATCATATCATACAGTCATATGCAAAAGTTTGGGCACCCCGTTCAAATGGCATCTTTATTTTCTAAGTGAAAATAACTGAACGCATCTTCACACATTTTATTCCACAGTTGGAGGGGGAAAAAAAAACAAAAATGGGGCCTGTACAAAAGATTTAATGCACATTTTAATGCACAACTACTTTGAATTTATTAAATTGGAGGGAAAAAAATAAAAAACGAAAATGGGGCCTGTGCAAACGTTTTGCTGTATTTCATATTTTCCTGCATATTTTGTTTGGCGTTTGAACTTTTCAAAATATTTTACATTCAGCAAATAAATAGAAACTGTGCACTAAATTTAGCGGATAACGTTATCTTCTGTGCTCTCTGTAGACAATGTGTTCACCTATATTCACTTAGAAAATCAACAAAACTGGTGGCAAACGTGTTTTATGAGGCATTCAGTAACGGGTTTTAATTCGAAGAAGAAAAGAAAAGAAAAGAAGAATTTGGCTTTGTCAAAATCAGATCTCAGGTAAGAATACCAAGCTGCAATCCTTTTTTTTTTTGATGATTTAATAGTAGATAACCTTCAAAACCACAAAACCAACACCAATCCCACCACCTAAAATTCCCTACTGGCTGAAATTAATCACAGGCTACTGAACTGACACAGATTTCAGTTTTAACCTCAAATGACACGTCGTTTGCAGCCTACAGAGATGAGCAGATGAATGGCGGTGGTATAATGCACGCAGCACAGAAAGTGAAAGAACTTCCACTCCACTCCCAAACATGTCATTAGGATGTTCGTCCCCGTGACCTACACTCATCTCTTTTGTCAAGTCAGTCCGTCAAGGTGGGGACAACCTTTGTACTTTTCTTTGGGAGTGATTTTACAACTGTTTATGAGGGGAAGAAAGGAAAAAAAAAAGAAGCAGGTGCAAATTTGAACTCACAAGTGGGGGGAGGGGGAGGGGGGGCAACGTTATGAGGCTATAGCTTACATACAACAATAGGAACGACAAAAAAAAAAGGAAAGTACCTCTACAATTACAGTTATGTTAATATCAAATGCTCTATATGTAATTATTAAAACTCCCCAAAATATCACTAATTCACAATTATATTAAATAATCAATAATGACAGCATGCAATTCAGTGTAGACAGTCAGTTACTTTTGCCTATTATAACATTTTTCCCCGTCACAATTCTTTGACATATAAATATTTTGGCAAAATATTTCAATATTGGTAAACTGATAATTAAACAGAAATAAGGATGATGAAGAACTCACCAAGTTCACATTTGTGTTATACAGGCAGGGCAAGTCAGTGTTTCTCTCTTTTTCTATCTATTTTGGCTTGAATTTGCATCAGTGATGAGCAATTTAGCCACTAATATTCAGACAGGAAGTTAAGCTCAAAAACCATAAATACAGTCAAGATTTAAAAACTGCTAGAGACAGCAAATAATCACAAAGCTGAAGCTGAAGCAGAGAGTGCCTGCAAACAGCGGGGACTAATAGCGCGTTCGTATTTGAAAAGCTCCAAATTGAACAAAGTTGCGCACAAACTGCTGACAAATAAGCACAAAAATACTATTTCACTTTCTATAATATAGAAAGTGGCTGATTGTCAAGTTGAACAAAACCACAAGCTGGTAAAGGGGCCAAGCTGTTTCTAAATGAGCAAATTTAATCGGTTATTACTGTGCAGGGTGCTTTAGCGTAGTCGACGGCACAACCTACATACACGCATTTCACGGCTGTCGGAACAAATCTTTCTATCTCTATTTTTGTCATTTGTCGAGTTTTAACATAACTTGGAAATTCCTGTTGCTCTTTACACTATGTCCAAGTTTCATGATCAACTGACCAAAAGAAACGACCCAAAATGACCTGGGGAAAAGTCTGGAGTTAAATTAAAAATCAAGTCGTTTTTTTCCTCCTCCTGTAAATTTGGCATTTTGGAAACCCAAAGGCTTTTGTTCCAACTGCAGCAACTTATTTATTTTTCCTAAAGAGTTTTAAAAGTATTCCAGCAAGTTTATTGACTTTGTTTTACAAGCGACAACCTACAGAGAGTCTAACATTATCTGCCGCTGGTCCATCCCTGCAGATATACAGGGGAAAAGTCCCTAAAACCCCACTTTCGCTTTTGATGTGAAATATTTTTATAAATTGGGCTGCTCAAAAAAGCAGGCGAGTAAAGCAGGTCTTCTCTGTTTGCCACTGTGAGTTTTAAGTAAATGTAATTCTCTTACTTGATATTTGTCGTCATGGGGCCTGAACATCATTTGTCATGGCAAAGTCATGAAAACTTTAACATTTATTCTACAATTTCTACCTGTTTTGTAGGTCGGCCTCTTTTTGCACTACACAATTTTTCTTCAATAACAGTGATGGAATATATTTTGATGGAAATGCTTATGCAAAAACTGGATTTTGGATAGGTTTGCAAGCAAGTCAACAGCTGTAGATTTATTTATATATATATATATAAAATAATGTTTAATAAAATATTTATGGATGGGAAATATTTTGATGGAAATGCTGGATTTTTGTCTTTATAGGTTAGCAAGCAAGGCAATAGCTGTAGATATATATATATATATATATATATATATATATATATATATATATATATATATATATATATATAAAATGATATTTAATAAAATATTTAATAAAGATAAGGATTAAAGAATACTAGAGGGGGGTGGGCGGGGGATGTCTACAAATTTTACATTGGCTTGACAAAACCAGCTAAAAATACTTGGGAATTTGACGCACCTGCTTGTTTTTAATTCTTTAATAACTTGATTTGGTTTAGTTATCAGTTCTAGGTGGTTGCTATGGTGTAAGTAGGTGTTATGCTATGTTTTATTTAAAAAACTCATAAATAATACAATGAATTCCGAATAGAACAGTGAAAGAATCATAGTCTAAAAACTTATCAGTCAGCAGTTTGACAAGCAGAGGAAACAGCCTGAGCTCAAATGGATTTTTATTAATAAAAGCTCTCAGTTCTGTTCATAAAAGTGTGAACTGTTCTAATTAATCTTTTTTTTCTGAAATCAAAAAATGAGTAATAGGGAAACCTAGTCAGCTAAAAGAGGGGAAACTCATTTTTCATAAAATTTATTCTTTGTCATTTCTACATCATTAAACAGTTGAGATGTAAACGGTCAGAGTGGTTTGGTCCAATATGCTCTGCTCTAGAGAAACCTACTGAGTCAGTATTGTCCACAGCGGTGGTGGTAGGAGCCAGACGTCCACCTCTAAAAGCTCCCTCACAGAAAGCTACATGAAAATGGTTATGAATTCACTGCCCAATGTCTGAGACACTGTTTTATGAAACACAGTAATGACAGAGGGATTCATGCAGGGTGTTGAGAGGCACCACCACTGTGAGGAAATCTGAGTCTCTACAATCAACCATTTCACACCGAACCACTCTGAATAACTTCACATCCTAACCAAACCGAATTATGGGGAAAGCATGTTTTTTACACAATGTGCTATGTTAATGTGTTATGTTAAATAGATGGATCTTATATTATGAGATTTAATCATTAAATATATTTAAAAAATGTATTAGTGGCCTTTCCTCACACACTGTTCTCATGATAAATTTCGCAGCTGCTGCTGACCCAAATCAGAAAGGACTAATGATATTAATATGTGAACAGTAGTCAACAATTGAGTGAAGTGGTGATCTGGTAATGACGAACGCACTGCGAGAAGAGGGGAAAACACTGAAAATAAACAGGTACCTGTGACTCGAAAGTGAAAAACGAAAGGCTCTGTTGGAGAAGGTCATTCTTTCAGCATGACTTCTTCACCTCCAGCTTCTTATGGCAGGGCGCTTCCATGGTCCTGCACGTTTTTAAGATGGTTTCACGATTTAGTGTAGTGCTATCCGAGCGCAGCCAGTAGGAATTCACCTTTAGGTGCTTCCTTGAAGCCTAAGACAGGAGACACAGTGGTGTCAGGCAACAAGCGAACAGACATTTGACAATAAATAAGTGCGACAAATGCATTAATGTGCTCATATTCTGCACAAGGTTTGTGTGGGTTTATGTACAGTCATAATTCATTTGTACATGGTCATTTAGTGTTTCACTGTTATTTTTCTATGATTTTGTATTGGCTTAATGGGTTACAGATTTCAAGACAGAACCATAAAACTAAGCAAAAATATAAAGTCTATGTGTGAAAGGACCGGCCGTTTTTGGTCCGTTCATGAAGAGGAACCAGAGAGTGGATCACCTGTCCTGTGGAAAGTCTCAGTTGCAGCGGGAGCGCTCGGTGCAGGAAGACAGAACGACTCTCTTAATCAATCAGAGTTTATTAAGTCTTCTGAAGACTTAATAAACTCTTTGATTGATTACGAGAGTGGTTCTGTCTTTCTGCACCGAGCGCTCCCGCTGCCACTGAGACTTTCCACAGGACAGGTGATCCACTCTCTGGTTCCTCTTCATGAACGGACCAAAAACGGCCGGTCCTTTCAATGTGGTAATAGTGTGCACGTACAGTTTTCCTACAATGTTCAATTAAGCACAATTGTTTCCCCACCATTATACACAATTATACACAATGCACACACACTACATTTCCAAAAGTTTTCACCCACCCATCCAAATCACTGAATTCAGGTGTTCTAATCACTTCCATGGCCACAGGTGTATAAAGCCGAGCCCCTAGGCCTGCAGACTGCTTCTACAGACATTAGTGAAGGAATGGGTCGCTCTCAGGAGCTCAGTGAATTCCAGTGTGGTACCGTGATCGGACGCCACCTGTGCAACAAGTCCAGTCGTGAAACTTCCTCACAACTAAATATTCCACAGTCAACTGACAGTGGGATTATAACAAAGTGGAAGCGATTGAGAACGACAGCAACTCAGCCACGAAGTGGTCGGCCACGTAAAATGACAGAGCGGGGTCAGCGGATGCTGAGGGGCATAGTGCGCAGAGGTCACCAAACTTCATGTGGCCTTCAGATCAGCTCAAGAACAGCGTGGAGAGCTTCATGGAATGTGTTTCCATGGCCGAGCAGCTGCATCCAAGTCTTACATCACCAAGCACAGTGAAAATCGTTGAATGCAGTGGTGTAAAGCGCCGCCACTGGACTCTAGAGCAGTGGGGATGTGTTCTCTGGAGTGACCAATTATGCTTCTCCATCTGGCAATCCGATTGACGAGTCTGGGTCTGGCGGTTGCCAAACCTGTCTGACTGCATTGTGCCGAGTGTAAAGTTTGGTGGAGGGGGGATCATGGCGTGGGGTTGCTTTTCAGGAGTTGGGCTCGGCCCCTTAGTTCCAGTGAAAGGAACTCTTAAAGCTTCAGCACCAAGAGATTTTGGACAATTTCATGCGTCCAACTTTGTGGGAACAGTTTGGGGAGTTTGGACCCTTCCTGTTCCAACATTACTGCACACCAGTGCACAAAGCAGGTCCATAAAGACATGGATGAGCCAGTTTGGTGTGGAAGAACTTGACTGGCCTGCACAGAGTCCTGACCTCAACCCCATAGAACACCTTTGGGATGAATTAGAGCGGAGACTGTGAGCCAGGCCTTCTCGTCCAACATCAGTGTCTGACCTCACAAATGCGCTTCTGGAAGAACGGTCAAAAATTCCCATAAACTATGAGAATTAACATTGATGCAAGTTAATCATCTTCACAGCGAAGCTCCTTCTGGCCGTTATTCTGTTTGCTGATTCGCGTGACTCGCGCTACTGAGTAGGACGTGTACATGAGGGTCATTTCAGGACATTAATGGCAGATTTGACTCACTTACCTAACCGAGTGTGAACCATCCAGTCAGATCCAGATCAGATTTGAGCAACGAGGCTTGTAATGTGAAATTAGCTGTAGTGAATTGTCCCGTTCCGCCTTAAATGGTGCAGCAATTTCACCTCAGAGCGGGACAATCCATAGGAAGCCTCGTCCTTTTCACCGACGTTAACTTACCGTATTCAACAAAATATGGGAAATACTGGTGTTATTTTCAGCAGATACTGGAGAGAAATCTAAAAACAAAGAATATAAGAGCTGGAAAAACGTTAGTTCTGCCAGTTTTGTTCGTTCACACTTTCGCACTCACTATGAAGTTAAACTTGTTAGCTTGTCAGCTAGTTAGCTAGCCAGCTAACGTTAGTATTAGCCTAGCAGTTTTACCTCACGTAAATTAACTATCCCAGCAAAAACCCGAGTAAAAAACGGGTAAAAACCCGAAAGCCAGCTATTCTGACCATAATTTGCCTGAAAAATACATAGTAGGTGGATAAATTCACTCTGTATATTTCATTTTCTGAATAACGTCGAATGTTTCTGTTAGCGAGCTTTTAGCCAAATTCTGGCCGTCAGCTTTAGCGGTTGCCGATTACCGCAGTGCATAACAGGAGACCCTCCCCCGGTCTCATGTGATTGGTTTACAACGTACGAGCTCTGATATGATTGGCTTATAAACTTGTAAACTATGATGTGATTGGCCGAACGTTACATCAGTCACATCATACAGTTACATCTCCGGTGGCCAGACCTGGTTTATCTGCGAGTTGTCTGTGCTGCGTTAGAAGAGCTATTACATTGTATTGTGAACGAGAATAAACTATGATTTGGACTACGAATCTACATTAATATTAAATAACATTTAGAACTGAACAAACTAAAACTGGCCCATGTTTTTTTAAGCTGCTCAGATGAGTAATACACCAACCAGCCACTTCATTAAGTTCCCCTCCTTGAATCTGCACCCATTCACTGCTGTGTCTGATCTACTGGTAGGAGCATGGCATTCAGTTCACATCAAAATAGTCCTGATTCTCCACTCACTGACAGCTTCACAGAGAAAAGCCCCAGACCAGAGGCATTCATTCAAGGCTCGCAAATCGTCTCTCGTAGGATATGTGTGAATTGTTCAAATATGCCAGCTGAGAGACTCACTGTTGCCTTGTAGACCCCCGAAAGATTTTTTACGCAGGCTAAATATCAGGATTTGTTAGGGAGTCTGAATCCTCGGCTGCGTTCAACCTCAACAAAATGTAGCAGAACATTCATTTAAATGGAAACATGCTGTGTTACGCAAGCATTGCACAGTGACTGCTGAGAAGGCCATTAGTGTTCTGTTTGAAGAATTTTTAAAGCCTGGTAAATTGGGTTTAAATATTTGTTTAATGCTGCAAAATTTGTCTTGTAATGTCTTCAATTGGTGCGTACACCAAGCTGCAGTGGCCACATTTGTAGAAGACTTTATTAGAATCTGTTGTGTGGACTTTAAATATGGTGGCCTTTTCACACCGCTACGGCAAAATGTGGTAAACCATAGCAAAACAGTGCACAGCATTTGAGTTTGGACGTGCTCCTGTAGTGTCAAAAGTCCTGTGACCTGGCTGTGATTTGCAGTGAGTGCGGCAAACAAACTAGAGCCAATGAAAGCTCAAGACATTACACTCACCAACTATGAGTGTAATGTCAATGAAACTACACAGGTTTACCACACAGACCAATCCAAAGCTGACATTAATAGAGTTTATTTGTGGTCTTGGAGGGCTGAAGAAAATGTGGCTGGTGTGATTAGCTCAGTCCCTGATGTGGGTAGTCTGGTCACACCCCTGCCCTGTAGTACGGCATGCTGCTTGTGTTGTGTTCTGGATACTATACAGCATACTAATGATGAAGAGTAGCATGTAGCATAGTATATACTGGAGCAGTATGCAGTATACAGTAGACAGTATGCTACACTATATAGACAAAAGTATTGGGACACACCTCTTAATCATTGAATTCAGGTGTTTCATTCAGTCCCATTGCCACGGGTGTATAAAATCAAGCAGCTAGCCGTGCAACCTGCCTTTGCAAACATTTGTGAAAGAATGGGTCATTCTAAAGAACTCCCAGAATTCCAGTGTGGTACTGTAATAGGATGCCACCGTTGCAACAAGTCATGTGAAATTTCTTCTCTCCAAGATATTCCACGATCAGCTGTGAGTGGTATTATAGAAAACTGGAAGCATTTAGGAACCACAGCAACTCAGCCACAAAGTGTCAGACCATGCAAAGTTACAGAGCGTATCGCCTAGAGCAAAAGAGTCACCAGCGCTCTACTGATTCAATAACTGCAGAGTTCCAAACCTCCTCTGTTGTCAACATCAGCACAAAAACTGAGCGCCGGGAGCTTCATGGCAGGGTTTCCATGGCCAAGCAGCTGTGTGCAAGCCTTATATCACTAAGCACAATGGCAAGCATCAGATGGATTTATGTAAAGCGCCGCCACTGGACTCTAGAGCAGTGGAAACGTATTCAGTGGAGTGATGAGACATGCTTTTCTGTAAGTCTGATTGACGGGTCTGAGTTTGGCAAATCCCAGAAGAACATTACCTGCCTGACTGCACTGTCCCTGCTGTAAAGTTTGGTGGAGGAGGGATAATGATATGGGGTTGTTTTTTCAGGGGTTGGCCTAGAATCCTTAGGTACAGTGAAGGGGAATCTTAATGCTTCATCACCAAGACATTTTGGATAATTCTATGCTTCCAACTTTGCTGGAACAGTTTGGGGAAGAACCTTTTCTGTTCCAGCATGATTGAGCCCCAGTGCACAAAGCAAGGCATGGTTGGGTGAGTTTGGGGTGGAAGAACTTGAAATAAAAAGATTATTTTTTTTGGGATCCGATGCTCCTTGATGAACTTGTTGTGCCTCTAAGACAGAATGAGCAAGTCATCTAGTAGGCTATAACCGTAATGTCTACATTCATTTTCAAAGGCTTAACCTACACGCAATAGATAAAAACTCAAATATGTAGTAAAGAAAGTGCGACAGATCACGCAATTACTTTGTAGCAAGAACAATGCGATGTACCGAAAAATATGAGCCACTAATTTGCCAAGTCAGACGGAAATGATGCTGCATGCAACTCAGAATGTGCAACTAATTACATAGAAGTTTCACTGTGTAAAGCCAGCCTAAAGAAGCAAACTTCTGACACAAAGCATGTCTTGGCTAATAGCCTATATTTGGGCTAAGCGGGGGAAACTTGAGTATTTATGTTTGTGTTTCCAAAGAAAGACGATCTTCGGTAGAATCTCTTCGACAGAGGACATTCTATTATCTTTTCATTGCATGTAGGAGGAGATGACAATTCTGAGAAACTTACCATTGACTATTCTTTCCATCAGGTGGACATTAATGCACAGAGGTAGATGGGATTTCCCCACTTTCCACCAGCAGTTCTTTGCTTTTAATAACATTCTAATATCAACACCATTCTACCAGTGAAGAACACTCATTTCTGTGTAATTTATCATTGCAAGAAATCTACAGCACCTCCACAAAACACGCTCACGCATCTAATCTAACAAATCAGCTGCAGAGTCCAGTGACGGCAGCTTTACACCACTCCAACCAGCCCTTGGAACTGCACATAGTGATCGTAGGCTTGTCTGCAGCTACTTTGCCATGAACACCCAGTGCAAGAAGCTCCCAATGCACAGTTCTTGTTCTGATGTTGCTTCCAGATGCAGTTTAGAACTCTTTAGGTAGTGATGCAATAAAGGATAGATGATTTTTACATGCTACAGGCTTCAGCACTCAGGAGCCATACTCTGCGAGTTTGCATTTTCTTCTGCTTTCTGGCTGAGCTGTCGATGTCCCTAGATGTTTCAATTTCACAGTAATACCACTTACAGTTGACTGGGGCAGATCTTGTGGCAAATGTGGGATCCTATGACAGTGTCACTAAAGTCACCTAACTTTTCAGTGAGTGCATTTACATTTACTCAGTAATCCGATCAACACATTTGCATGCACTTGGGTAATCACATAATGAGAAAACTCCAGGTCTACATAAGTCAGGCAGGAATCGGATTTCTGCTTTGCAACCAGCCACTAAACATATAGAAGAAGATGTGATGTGAGTTCTATTTTTTGTTTTGCAGAAGTAAGTACCCATGGCTTCAGTAACTGGTGCAGCTTCCTTTGGCAGAAACAACTTTATGTAGGCGTTTCCTGTACCTGCCTTCCAGTTTCTGCCATTTACTGGGAGACATTTTTACCCATTCGTCCATGCAGAATTCTTTTGACTATGCAATGTTTGAGGAGTTCCTTGTATGTACAGCCAATTTCAAATCAATGGAAATCAGATCTGGGTTTTGACTAGGCCATTCCACAACCCTCCATTTCTTCCATTCAAGCCATTCCTTGGTGGATTTTCTTGTATGTTTAG